>NC_061112.1:119885698-119890396 GCF_002878395.1 Capsicum annuum | reverse complement strand
TATACTATGAGCTTTACTTCTTCTGGTTAATTAATTTGCATGCTTTAAATTATTCAAAAGCTAGATAATTCTCTTAGTCTCTACTAATATTCTAATAAATTAAAATAAATCATATTTAAGAAAAATCTTATGTATCTCTAGTTGATTACGGGTGGTTTTATTACCTATGCAGTGTATACTCAAATGTATCTGCATGACATAAAATTTATTGTGCATCTTAATACTACACACATCATGTTAGCCTAGCAATTGTTTTCAATATACTTATATTTATTGAAAACCAAACGACCACTTAAAGCTTATAAACTAAATTTTGCGTTCGTCTTCATGAGTCTCTGTACAGATTGCTAGTGAATGTAATTAATTATTTGATTACAAAGCATAAGAAAATTGACAGTTAGATTTAACTTTATGCAATTTTAAATTTTTAATGAGTTGCATCTTGCATGTAAAAAGCGGCACGAAAGCCTCGCCGTCGCACGCCCCTGGCCCCTTTACTATATTAAAAAATAAAATAACATAAATCTAGGCATTATATTGTCTATGCTAATATAGAAAAGGAACGATTAATGAAATTAAATGTATTATTTTATTAAAAAACTGACAAAAGCAGAAAAAGTTAGAAGAAAAAAAACAAAGTGATGAAAAATCGACTTAACAACATTGGTTTGATTTAATTTCAATGTTCTTTTGAAAATCTAAATTTGGTCTGGATGTTTTAGAGGTAAATCGACCCAAATTGAATCATGGATCACCCAAATATCAAGCAAACAAACCATGAAAGAGTATTGCATAGACCCTTTAAGAAATGGGTGATCTATTTAATATAGTTTCAAAATATTTCACGTCTTAAATTAGCTTTTGATATTAACTTAGACCTAATTTTTTAGTAATAGAAGATGACTCATCTCAATTTTCATTTTCTATTGTGGACATTTATATTAAAATTGTCCAGCCCTAACTCCTAAGCATAGCATTTGCATGAAAAGCTCCATATCAATCTTTAAAAGAATTAAGTAGTCTCTTTAATATAAAACCCTCACTGTTACTTTAGTGGGGCGTTAAAACCGTGCGACTCCAATATTAAAATGGAGAAAGTAATGCATACAGGACAGCTAGCAAATCAATTAGAAAATGGAAATGGTTGATCATCAATTTATTTAAAGCCAACAACCAACTTAAATATAATGGCAAATCATAACAACAATAATAGGAAAAGTTTCAGAACAACAACGTAATAGTAATAATAATTAATAAATAAATAAAAATAAATAAATAAATAAATATATATATATATATACATATATATATATATATATATGAAACATAAAAAAGGTGATGTGGCACCTCTGGCTTCATTGACAATTATCTTTTTTGTTCCTTTTTTGTAGTTTTTACACAATTTAATCTAATAAAATTTAATATTTTTTCATAGTTATATTCTCTTAATTAATAATATCTTTTTCAGTTTTTTTGGAGGGTCTCTTTTTCAGTTTCAAAAGTCATCGTCCTTAATTTAATTATTTATTAATATAATCATCTATTATGTAAAAAGTTAATATATATGTATGCGTAACAAGAAGAATTGCATGATCAATGACCTCTTCAAAACTCATATATTCTTGTAATCTTCTAGCCATTCGTCAAATAAAAAGGAAATTGTCACTTTTGGATCCTTTGAAAATATATTATTATATCTCAAAGAGATTAATAATCATATTTGAGAATATCTCTGTACCTGCTATCTCTCTTACTGCATTTTCTATTATCTCCCTTCAGTTTTGTTCTTTTCTTTTCTTCTTCAAAGTTCTTATTTTTACTTATTTTTACTTTATTTGTAAATAGACTAATTAATTTGTAATGCATGATCTTATTATTATATACTTTGTAGTTACAACTTTATTGTAAAACAATGTTATAGTAGTAAAAGTAAATGTGATCCTTTTTTTTATGAGTTATTATTGTTGTAAATAAAGATACTAAAGAATAAATTTTAGTAGTTTTTCATTGAATCGTTTTATCTGATGAATAATTACCTTTTTTATAAGGATCAAGAAAGGTCTTCTCTATATACAAGATTGGAGTTAATTATTTTGTTGATAAGAATGGTACTATATTGGATTGGACAAAAATTATGCACTCTTTATAAGAATAATTCTTTTTAAGATTCCTATAATTGTTTATATACGATTTAATTCTTATAATTTATCTTAAATACTTGCATTCTAAATATATCATTGTTGTTATGGATCGTACGAAATTGAAGAGAAAAATTATAGAAATTTAAAAATGTAAAGATTGTGATAAAGATGATTCTTATATATGAAGTAATACTTTCTCTATGTCTATTTTAATTTTTTACTTTCATGTAGCAATATAATTTTCTTTTTCGGAATATAGGCATAACACTGCATGTTTTTATACATCCTCCTTTTATTTTTATCTGTCCACTTTTAACTTTATACACATTTATGAAATAATAATTGATATAAGAATATATAAGTATCAATCAAATCATTTATCCCTCTTCTCCTTTATTTTGACCTTTTGTTTAAAATTTAAATTAATTGTTTTGTTAAAAAAATAAATTACTTAATTATTATAAATAAATATTTTATTAATAAAGAAAGATGTACAATAAAAATTCTTTACATACCGAATTATAAGGGTAACTATCCATAACTCATACCTCTTTAATTTTTATTCTTAATAAATTTATTTCTTTTTTCTCTTCTTTTGATATTCTTCTAATTATAACATGTTTTTAATATTTTAAATAGTTTTCTCTTTATTATTTAATATATTTACAAGAGAGAAGTATCTATTACCCCCTGAACATGTTACGTTTTATTCATGGAACACCTGAGCTTTAAATAGTCCTAAGTACCCCCTCCCAAACTTGTTCTTTTAGTACGTCGTGTAGCCCTTTTTTGCTGATGTGGCAAAATGTTTGTAGTCACACCCCATCACGCGCGTGATGGAGTGACTTTTTGACAAAATCAGCTTTTTTAATGATTAAAAAACGAAAAAAAATCATTTTTTTTTAGTTTTTTCAATAAATTCAATTATCCCTCTTCATTACTTTCAATCTTAAAAAAAAATTCATCCGTTTATTAATTTTGTAAAACTCCAGTTTATTAATTAGTTTATGAAATAAAAATTTCATCCGTTTATTAATTTTGTAAAAATTTTATTTATTAATCTAAAATAATTCGTTCGTTTATTAATTCAATGTAAACTCCAGTTTCTATTTTTATGAAACTCCTTCAATTTTGTAATCTTAGTTATATATATATCATATGAGTTATTGTAACTAAAAAAATGTACTAAACAGCAAAGCAGATATTTTAAAAAATAATAACAAAACAAATAATAAAGAAACTAAGACACATGCTTATAATAAATGTAGTTATATTGGTTATCGATTTTTAGTCCCTAACTATTTGATTTTCGATTTAACCAATAAAAAATACTCACAAAATAGAAAAAGTAGTAACTAACATGAAAAAAAGCGAATCTTAATCGCAACCAAAATCCTACTTATTGGGTGTAAATATATATATATATATATATATATATATATATATATATACTTCAGTGGGTAATGTATACTTCTCTCTATTTACAAAGAGTAATTATGGTTCACCCCTCTTAAATTTCATTTCTAATAATATTTATAACATTCTTAAGTTTCATGTTTATAACCATCAAACTTTAATATATAAGTTTATGACATCTCATGATATTCCTCTATTTTACTTTTATAAATTTATATTTAATTTTATGGAGACTCCCCTCCAAGATTATCCTTTCTCTTTTTCAATCATTTTGATTTTTGTGTTAACTAACATATAACTGGAAAGAAGTATATGAAGATAAGAATATTTCATAAAAAGTAAAAGTGGATAAGTTTATTAATTTTTTTTATAATCATGCGAAGCGCGAAAAATTAAACTAGTAATGATAATAATGACAATAATAATAAAAGGTCAAAGGCATCGATAGACACTCAAACTTGTTGTCAAAATTCACTTAGACCCCTCAACTATGGCCTGTACCTATCAAGCTCCTAAACCCCCCAAATTTTGTTTCAATTGGACTTTTGTTTTTCCTATCAACTAAAAGCTCAAAGTGTGTATTGCACACACGCGATGATGTGGCAAAACAAGCTAATTGAAAGCTGACATGTGGCATTGTGGGTCCAATAATTATTAAAAATTAATTATAACTTTAAAAAATAAAACACACACACAAAAATGGCATTGAGGAAATTATTAAAAAATAGTTCTAAAATTATTTAAAAAAATAAAAATAAAAAATTGATTATTAAAAAAATAATTATAAAATTTTTTAAAAAATCAAAATAAAAAAGGTCATTGAGGATCTAAATTATTAAAAAAATGTTTAAAAATAAAAATAAAAAAAATAGATTATTAAAAAAAATTATAAAATTTTTAAAAAATGAAAATAAAAAAATGGCATTGAGGATCCAAATTATTAAAAAATAATTATAAAATTATTTAAAAAATAAAAAACTGATTATTAAAAAGAAATTATAAAATTTAAAAAAATAAAAATATAAAATTGCATTGAGGATCCAAATTATTAAAAAATGATTATAAACTTATTTTAAAAATAAAAATAAAAAACTGATCCAAATTATTAAAAAATAATTTAAACTTATTTAAAAAATAAAAA
>NC_061112.1:119866721-119885598 GCF_002878395.1 Capsicum annuum | reverse complement strand
AATAAAAAACTCAAAAAAAGTGAAAATAAAAAACTCCCCCACCCCCCACTCCTCCAACGTTCATCTTCTTCCCCACCCCCACCCCCCAACGTTCCTCTTCTCCATTAAACTTCTTCGTGAACCTTAAAAACACACACACACACACACAAAATTTTTGTTTAAATCTACTTCAAGAATTCAAAAGGGGATCTAGAATAAAGCCATTTTTATTGAAATTTTTCATAAAATGGTGATATCAATGGAGAAAAAAGTGCTCTTTCTTGTAATTTTTCAACAAAAAAGTGATCTTTTTTGTAAAAAATTTCAAGGAATGAAAAAAAAAAATGATGTTTGTTGTAATTTTTCAAGAAATGGTGATACTAGTGAAGGGAAAAAAAGTGAATTTTGTTGGAAATTTTTAAGAAATGGGAATAATTATGGTGGATTAAAAAGAATTTGTTCATGTGAAGGCGCGGGGTGGGGTGACGACGAAGACGCGGGGGTGGGGTGGGGTTGAAACGATAAAGACGCGGTTTGGCGTGGGGTTGAAGACGCAAGGGGTGGGGTGGGGTGGGGTGGGGTGGGGTGGGGTGGAGTGTTGTGAAGAAGATGACATAGGGGGGTGCTTTTTTAAAAAAAGAATTAAGAAATTATAATAATTAAAAATTATATTAATAAATAATTTAAATATAAATTTTCTAATTAATTCGTAATTTAGTAAAAAAAAAATTCTTCACGCGTCTACAGCAAGTGCATTATACGCGTAGTGTCATGTAGGCAAAAAATGCCCAATTAGAATAAAATTTGAGGGGTTTATGGGCCTGATAGGTACAAGTCATAGTTGAGGGGTCTAAGTATATTTTGACAACAAGTTTAAATGTCTATCTATGTCTTTGGCCAATAATAAAATATTCGAAACACTAATAATGAAATACGACTATATGAGACATATCACACGCCACACGGCGTTATTATGTATTTGTAAAGTATGTTCCAATGATCCCACATGTAGTTAAATCAGGACAACTCAAGTAGGCATAATGGATCTGCGATCCCTATACATTTTCCCAAGGTATTAATTTTTTTAATTTTGCGAGTCAAGTTGGCTTGTGGTGTAGATTGGTTACTAGAAATGGGTTTAAATTTAGTACACTTTTCATTCAAAACATTTTCTTACAATATCAAAGCTACTTAACAATATCCTATACAAGATTTGCTATGTGATTGGGATTGCATATTCCCACAAAGTTAAACTATAGATGTACCAAGTTGCCACCCACTGTACCAAGTTTTAGTTTTTTTTATGATGCATCAAATTTAAGAGTTCCAAATTTAAAAGGTAATTTTTCAAATTAAAATTTTTAAAGAGGCAACAACAGATTGAAAGAAATCAAAAGGGTGAAGGCGTGTCATTTTTCAGTCCTTAACCCAATTGCTAATCATATTGTTAGTAAAATTTGTTTTTCTTTAAATAAGGCGTGACAAGAAACACATCTTATAAAGCGCATTAGGAAACACATCTTTTAAGGCATGCCATCCCACATGGCTCATGGCTCATGGCTCATGGCTCATGTTCACAGAATTAAAATGAATATCTCCAAAGATGCTATTTTAGTCATGGATGCTGAAATTTCAAATATGTTTTCTAATATATTGATATGACATCTCCATGTGGTGAATTTAGGCTTGAGGTGAGATTTAACACGTGAAAGTAAGGGTGTTTAAGGATAGGTTTGAATCGGTTATTGATCAAAATTGAAATTAAATCAATGTAAAATGTGTTTGAATTATTAAAATTAAATGGTCAAAATCAAAACTAAATCAATGTAAGATGTGTTTGAATTATTAAAACTAAACCAAATAAAAAATAATATATGTTATTGATTTGATTGTTAATGATTGAGCTTGTCTACTAATCATATATTTTTTATTTGGTTGTTATCAACTGGGTTCGTTTATTGATCACTAGGTAGTGCTGCACGGGCCCAATGTTGAGACATTTTCGCTAGTTAAATGCATATATTATTTATATGTAAGATGTTCTATAGAGAGAAGTATCGATTACCCCCTGAACTTATCACGTTTTATTTATAGTGCACCTGAACTTTGACTTGTCCTAAGTACTCCCGAACTTGTTCTTTTAGTATGTCCCGTGGCCCTTTTTTGCTGACATGGCAAAATATTTGGGTTCACACTCCATCACGCACGTGATGAAGTGATTTTGGGACCAAATCAGCATTTTCAATGTTTAAAAAATGAAAAAAAAATCATTTTTCTTTAATTTTTTCAAACAATTCAACTATCTCTCTTCCTATTTAACTTTCAATCTAAAAAAAAATTCATCAAAACCCCAAAATATTGAAGGATTTGATTATTTTAATATTTGATGCTTAAAAGGAATGAAAATGATTGGAAATCATGCACAAATTTGAGTAATTTATTTGTAATGTATATTAGTTATGACTATATTGTTTTCTCCCTTTTCGGATTTCGTTTTAAAAGAAAAAATGATTTTGAACTCTTAAAAAACTATTTCAAAAGATTCAAGGAAATTATGAAATAATTTTAAGAAAAATTCCAAAGTCGCCACTTGATTTTTATAGAAGAAAAAAAAAACTTAAAGATATTTCAAAGACTCAAAAACAAAAATAAATCTTCGAAATAAGAGAAACTGAGTAAGGGTTCAATTAACGTCTTAAGAAGGTTTTTAAGACACTTAGGAGTATCCGTTTAGAACGGTTCACCAAAAGATCATTTTTTAGACTAATTAAACTAAGGGTGGCTAACTTTAAGAAAAAGGTTGACTTTTTAAAATATTAAAATTATTTATTTACATGTTTAAAATTAGCATTTGTTTATTCAAACGAGAAATATATGAACAAGACAAATGTTATTTTAAAGTGAAATGCTCAACAAATTTTTAATATTAGTTTTAGGAAGAAAAATCGAAAGAACCATTATAATTTATTTAAACAAGATAAATTAGGTGAGACAATTACGAATTAACTAAAGGGGAAAGGATATAAATGTTACCTCGCCTAAAATATTTCCACTGATATATCCATTGATTTGGCAATTCCAATATATAGCCATTTAGACTTTTCTGTCGCTGCTACTATCCCTTTTTTTTTTGTTCTTTTCCTTATTTATTGTTTAATTTTTAATGTCAATTATTTTACGGGTTACATTCTCTTTCTTCCTATTTTTTTTTTGTTTGTTTTTCACTTTTTTTTTCTTTTAATGTTGTTAATTTTTTGTTTTTTTTTTTTGAGAAAACTCCACTCTGTCCACCTATTTATTTTTTTAGATGCGATCACAAAAATAAAACATGAAACACAAGTCCACCCATAATTGTTCTATCTCTTTTCATATGAGTTAACACTATAGCGGCACTTTGACTTATTTTTTCTGCTATCTCTCTCTTTTTAATAAAAAAAATTAAGGAATGTTTGGACAGTATGAGTATAGGGTTTAATAAATTTTGTATAAGCTTGCACAAATTTTTACAAAATTTTAGGTGAAGTTAACAAATTCACGAATGACGAATTACTATATATGCTTGCACAAATTTTCTTTGTAAAAAGTGTATTTTTGTGGTATATATAATGTATCAACGTGATATAAGAGTGTCAATCTAGTATAAAAGTGTATCAATGCGGTATCAAAGTGTATCAATGTAGTATAAAAGTGTATCAATATGGTATAAAAGAGTATCAATTGGGTATAAGAACTGCATGTACTTGCATAGAATTTCCTTTCTCTTTTTTAAAAAGTGTATCAATGTGGTATAAAAGTGTATCAATTGAGTATAGAGACTGCGTGTGCCCAATTGAGTCAAATGACTAAAAAGGGGAATTAAATTGGGCCGACTGACTAAGGTTGTCCACCTTTTCAATTATGAGCCATCTTTTTAAAAAAAATCAGCCCATGTCCTTTTCCCTTAACTAAAAGTCTTGATGAAAAAAAATGGTAATGCCTAGGAGATTTATTTAAACTAATTAGTTAGTGTGTTCAAATAAATTCAAATAAATAAGAATACGAAATAAAGAAAGAGTTAAAATTGGGCCGAGTTAAAATTGGGCCCTTTTGACCCATTAATGGGCTGCCCAGTTTTGGGCTTTGAATCATAGACTTTTGGTCCATTTCTGCAGTGTAGCTGTATATTGACTGTATATCACAGTCCTTCACCCTCGCATTTTTGTGTTTATTTCCACGTATATACTGTATATCAACGTAGAAATCAGCATATTCCCTCTCCATATTTCAGTGTACACTGTATGATGATATGCAGCTATGACTTTCAGTGTGTACACGTTGTAAATCAACGTATACCAGCCTGCATACGTGTGTTATCATGTGTATATCAGTCCAATTTCAGACTTTAATGAAGCTCGACTCGACAACATTCGAATGCAAGGATATGGGGAGTTCATTAGACTCATCCGGAAGAGTTCATGTAAAGAAAAGAATGTATAAGGATTAGTACGTAACTTAAAGCTATTTATATTGAAATATATGCTTAATAAATATAAGTTGATCAAAGAGATAAAAAAAATAAAATACATATATCAAATGTGAAGACTACTCGACAAAGTCAAGATTTGTTGTGAGGACTTTGTGATGCTTACTCAATTCTACTCGCTTCATGCTTAGGCCAACACACTTACCTCAAAGACTTCAATCAGAACAGAGACAAAGAATACGCATAAAGATTCAATTTTGACCGGATAAATTCAGGATCACACTTGTTCTAACTTAACAAGAAAACTTCGTAATAGAAACCATATTTAGGAGGAAAGATGCAAGCAGGTGGAGATTATTATTCTTTTTTTAATTATTATTATTATTATTAACATCATCAGTTTTTTTAAAAAAATATAATAATAATAGTACTAATAATAATAATAATAATAAATAGTTAATGGACACAGGAAATCATGATCAACCACAAAGATCAAGACAAACATGAATATATTCCTTTATCTTTTAACTATACGTCAAATAATACAAAAGCATAAACAATGAAGGTAATTTGTTAGTCCATAACTAGAAAAGTTTGTCTGAAAATTTGACATTAATGAAACTTCCACATAACTTTCAGTCAAAATATGTCACAATCAACCCAACAATTCATCTCTTAGTTTCAGAGAAGTAATAAGTTTAAACAGGAAGTGAAATATCACTTTTTTCGGGGCAGGAACCGGGGCGAACAAGCCTATTACGACGGACCTTTCACCACTGAACTTCCAACTCCGATTAGTAGGAGTTCAATTTTCGATAGGACTGAGTTTTTGAATCAGTTTCTTCTTAAATTCTTGGTTACGTTAAAGGAACGCTTCTTCAAAATCTCCAATTTTTTTCCTAAGAATTCCACTTTTTCAAAAAAAAAAAAAAAAAAAAACTCCTCAAAGAAAAAATCCTCTATTTTTTTTCCAAAGAAATTTTTTCCTTTTTTTTTATCTCCCTCTTTTTCACTCTTGTTCTTGGGTATTTATGGATTGATTTTGAGGGGAACAGAGGAGGGTATTTTCGGATTTTTGGAATGGATTTTGAAATTTGAATTTTGAGATAAGATTGGTACGATTTGCCCATTGTTGTTGAGCTGTTGTTGCAGCTATTGTTGACTGGTTTTGTAATGTTGGTCATTGTTTGCTGGGTGTGTTTGTCTTTGTTTGATGAAGAACAAGGAAAGAAAAGGAGGTGGGCCGGGTCAATTTTTTGGGTTTAGTGGATTGGCTACTGGGATTAATTTTTTAAAAATTACACAAATACACAACTTATGTTTTCAATATTACAAAAAATTTCAACTCCTAAACATATTATAAAAAGCCCAACATATACACAGAATGTTATGTATATTTCAGCTATATTATGTATATTAATAGGGAGAGAGAGTAAAGTAATTAAAAAAGTGGGAGAGGGTGTAATTACTTTCAAAAGGGCTGATACTTATGTTATTTATACATTAATTTTAGGGAAAAGGACATGGCATGGCCATTTAAAAAAAAAATATAGCCTACATGTGAAAAGGTGGACATGTTGTAGCCAGTCGGCTAAATTAATTGTGTAAACAACATAAATCCCCTACCTATTGAAACTAATTACATAAAATCTCTTCTATTTTTCTCTCTCCCGAATTTTGCAAATATTCTCATACATTCGGATGCTCATCATACATAGCTCGAATGTATGATAAAACAGCTAATCATATATTTAAGGTAAGATGATAAAACATAATCTACTACATTCATGAAAAAAGTAATCAGATAAAATCTTTCATTCCCTTAAATAAAACCATTAATTACCTATAATTATGTTTTGTATGCTTAAATAAAATAACTGAAATTTAAATTTTAAAAAAACTCTTAAACATCACTATTAGTTTTCCTCATTTTAATGACATTTTTGAAAAAAAAAAAAACCGTCTTCGTCTTTCTTCAATTCTCAAAAAAAAAAAAAATATGAACATCCCCATATTGTTGCGTCATTTCGAAATTTGGGAGTTGAAAATCATTTATCAATTCCATAAAAGTGATGCAATTATTATTTCGGAAAGTATTAACTTTTTGAAATTGATTGCTACGATCGCGATAGAATTGAATATTGACGAAGTTCGTAAAAAAATCAAAGTAAAATACACAACAATTTCACATGTACGAGGGCAACTTATACATTTAAAAAATAAACAGCATTAATGTATAATGTCATACTACACATCTAAATTTTCCACCTTAAACATGTATTACCTATATATCTTGACAGAAGGTATAATGAAAATTTATATAAAAATAAGACTTTCTAACAGTATAATACCACATAAAGTATAAAATGCATCTTATAAGGCTTTTTAATGTATAACATATTAAAATATATATCTTGAGGCTTATATTATATATTAGAATAAGTATAAGGGCAACTTATACATTTTAAAAATAAACCGCAGTAATGTATAATGTCATATTACACATCTAAATTTTTTACTTTAAATATGAAATTATACAAAAAAAATAAGACTTTTTAACTGTAAAATACAACATAAAACACAACTAATGTAATAAGAACTTCTAATGTATAACATATTGAAAATATATATCATTAGACTTATATTATACATTAGTCTTCTAAAATAACTAATGTATAATGCCTGATATATTGTATCTTATACTTTCAAATAAAAATTTCAAGAATGTATAATATTACACTATACATATAAAATATTAACATTATACATTATTTATCTATAAACTTGTCAGAATGTATAATGTAACCTTATACAAAATTCATAGATTATAATTGTATAATTCGACTAAATACAAAAACAACCTCTTCTATATATACAAAAACTTACATTATACATAAGTGTATTAAATAAAGTAATGTATAATGTATAAAATCTACATCTTTGGACGCGATGACAAGTAATTTTTTTCATTGTAGCAAATCACTTATTCTTTTGAGTAGCCTTGGTATACAAATTACAGTTATCTCTGCAACCACAAAGCTAGCCTGGTTCAACAAAAAATAAACATAAAGTTAGACAAAATACTGAAACATATAAAATAGAATCTTTGAAACATAAAGTTAGATCCAAGAAAATTGGAAGAATTTGATATTACAAAATAGGATCTTTGAAAGAGTATTAAAAAAATATAAACGGAGCAAGATCATTCCTTTTTAGAAATAGAATAATATAAACAAACACTAAATAATTAAATAATTAAATAATTAGGATTTAGATTCTTACAGAAGATTGAGTAAGTGATTTCGTTGATTCAATCGTTTGAATAAACGCAGTTGTGCTCTGTTCAGAAGATTCATTTTTCTGGCATGTTCCACCTCGTTGTGTTCTGCTGATGATGATGATGACCCAATTGAGATTTTTCGAAACTTCTGATAATTCGACGTCATTTTTTTTGCCTTTGTTTTCTCAAACAAGTCCATGACTTTCTGATTTGGTGAAGTTCAAAAAAAAAATCAAAAATTAAAGAATGAAATCAACAAGTTCAATTAATGTTTGAAAACTTACAATGGTAAACTCTAAGTATTATTGCTTGATTTTATGCGTGAAAAAAGGAATTGAATACTGGAGGACAAACTGATTTGTAATGGGAGAGAAAAAAAAGGAGGAAAAGGCGGCCTTTTTTGGATGTATAATATTAAGGAGAGAGAAATTACCAAATAAGGGAATTTTTATAATTATTTTGGGATTTGTGTAAATACTTTACCAATTTGGGATTTAATGTAATTATGTAACTTTAACTTGTGTATATAGGTAATTTTTAGAAATTAATTTTCTTTTTTAGCCATTTGGCCCAATTGGGCACATGCAGTCTCTATACTCAATTGATACACTTTTATATCAAATTAATACACTTTTATACTATATTGATACACTTTTCAAAAAGAGAAAGGAAATTTTATGCAAGCACATGCAGTCCCTATACCCAATTGATACTCTTTTATACCACATTGATACACTTTTATACTACATTGATACACTTTTATACTACATTGATACACTTTGATACCGCATTGATACACTTTATACTAGATTGATATACTTTTATACCACGTTGATACAGTATATATACCATATAAATACACCTTTTACAGAGAAAATTTGTGCAAGCATATACAGTAATTCGGTATTCGTGAATTTGTTAACTTAACATAAAATTTTGTAAAAATTTGTGCACGCATATACAAAATTTGAATCCTCATTAATGCCATTAATGGAAAGAAAATGATCATAACCATTACAATGAAACAAACCATGCAAAACATGATTGCCAATTTCAAATGAATCACTTTCCAATGGCTTTTCCCAGTTCTTATTTGCCGGTATTATCAAATGGCACCTTCTTTTCGACACATAATGGTGCCCCCATCCTTCAAGAACAACAACAACAAAAAAAAATACTCCATAATAATAAACAAACAAAAGTACCACAAAATTGAGTGTTCATTTTGCTTTACCAGTGAATTTGTAGTGATCGCAGAAAGGATGAAGAGAAAGTTGAGTATTTTCTTCAATGGTGTAGAGTGAAAAAACTGCACCAGTTGAATCGAAAAAGAGGGAGAAAAAAAAAGGAAAAAATTTCTTTGAAAAAAAAATAGAGGATTTTTTCTTTGAGGGGATTTTTTTTATTTTTTTTGAAAAAGTGGAATTCATAGGAAAAAAATTGGAGATTTTGAAGAAGCGTTCCTTTAACGTAACCAAGAATTCAAGAAGAAACTGATTCAAAAACTCGATCCTGACAAAAATTGAACTCCTACGAATCGGAGTTGGAAGTCCGGTCATGAAAGGTCCGTCGTAATAGGCTTGTTCATCCCGTTTTCTGCCCCAAAAAAGGTGATATTTCACTCCCTGTTTAAATTTATTACTTTCCTGAAACTAAAAGATGAATTGTTGGGTTAATTGTGACATATTTTGACTGGAAGTTATGTGGAAGTTTCTTTGATGTCAAATTTTCATTCAAACTTTTCTAGTTATGAACTAACAAATTACCTTCATTGTTTATGCTTTTGTATTATTTGACGTACAGTTAAACGATAAAGGAATATATTCATGTTTGTCTTGATCTTTCTGGTTGATCATGATTTCCTGTGGCCATTAACTATTTATTATTATTATTAGTAGTAATAGTTATTATTATTATTATATTTAAAAAAAAAATTGAAGATATTAATAATAATAATAATCTCCACCTGCTTGCATCTTTCCTCCTTAATATCTCTATTACTAAGTTTTCTTGTTAAGCTAGAACAAGTGTGAATCCTAAATTTATCTGGTCAAAATTGAATCTTTATTCGTATTCTTTGTCTCTGTTTTGATTGAAGTCTTTGAGGTAAGTGTGTTGGCCTAGCATGAAGCTACTTGAATTGAGTAAGCATCACAAAGTACTCACAACAAATCTTGACTTTGTCGAGTAGTCTTCACATTTGATATATGTATTTTTTTTTAATCTCTTTGATCAACTTATATCTATTAAGCATATATTTCAATATAAATAGCTTAAGTTACGTACTAATCCTTATCCATTCTTTTATTTACATGAACTCTTCCGTATGAGTCCAATGGACTCCCCATATCCTTGCATTCGAATGTTGTCGAGTCGAGCTTCATTAAAGTCCGAAATTGGACTGATATACACAGGATAACAGGCTGGTATATGCTGATATACAACGTGTATACACTTAAATTCATAGCTTCATATCATCATACAGTGTACAATGAAATATGGAGAGGGAATATGCTGATTTCTACGTTGATATACAGTATATACGTGGAAATAAACACAAAAATGCGAGGGTGAAGGACTGTGATATACAGTCAATATACAAATGGATATACACTGCAGAAATGGACCAAAAGTCTATGATTCAAAGCCCAAAACTGGGCAGCCCATTAATGGGTCAAAAGGGCCCAATTTTAACTCTTTCTTTATTTCCTATTCTTATTTATTTGAATTTATTTAAACACACTAACTAATTAGATTAAATAAATCTCCTAGGCATTACCATTTTTTTTCATCAAGACTTTTAGTTAAGGGAAAAGGACATGGGCTGATTTTTTTTAAAAAGATGGCTTATAATTGAAAAGGTGGACAACCTTAGTCAGTCAGCTCAATTTAATTCTCCTTTTTAGCCATTTGGCTCAATTGGACACATGTAGTCTCTATACTCAATTGATACACTTTTATACTACATTGATACACTTTTATATTATATTGATACACTTTTTAAAAAAGAGAAAGGAAATTCTATGCAAGCACATGCAATCCCTATAACCAATTGATACTCTTTTATACCATATTGATACACTTTTGTACTACATTGATGCACTTTGATACTGCATTTATACACTTTTATACTAGATTGATACATTTTTATACCACGTTGATACAGTATATATACCACATAAATACACATTTTACAGAGAAAATTTGTGCAAGCATATATAGTAATTCGTTATTCGTGAATTTGTTAACTTCACCTAAAATTTTGTAAGTATTTGCTAAATGTAAGTATTCAAGTATTTGTAAGGGGAAAGGACATAAATGTCACTTCGCCTAAAATATTTTCACTGATATAGCCATTGATTTAGCAATTCCAATAGATAGTCATTTAGGCTTTTCTGTCACTGCTACTATCTTTTTTTAAAACAAGGAGTCTTAAAACATATGGTAAGTTTTAAAAATTAAGAAATATACTAAAATATGGTACGGTAAAATATATGGTAAGAGTTATTAGAAAAATTAATAATTATTAAGTCCTAAAATATATGTTAAATGAGGAAGAAAAATTTGAAAAAGAAGTGCACGTTTTAGGCAAAAAAAAGTACACGTTCAAAAGGAAAAAAGGAATAATAAAATAAGTAGATAACTTATTATTATTATTATTATTCTAATATTGTTGCTGTAATTTTTTAATTTATTTTTTTATTATTATTTGATAATATATTTTTCATAAATTATACATTAAATATTTTTATAAGATTTAAAATTAAAGAGTTCTACAATGTGGTATGAGATATTAAGAGAATTAGTAACTAAAAGAATTATTTATAAAGTGATTTAAACTTTTTGTCCTTCATATAAGACTTCTTTAGATAAAACTGCCTTTTTACTACTTTCTTTAATTTATTATTTAATTATTTTTATTATATTAACTAAACTCCTAAAATATATAAGACTCCTAAAATATATGGAAAGAGAATCAATTAATATTTTTTTTGTACTGTCAATTAGAAAAATGTTCCTAAAATAGGATACAAAAAATACTCCTAAAATAGGACTCTATGAAGGAAATACTTCTATAAATATTGAGATGCACGTTAAACTAGAGAATAAATCGATTTACTTATTGAAAAAATATGATTGATGCTCATCTAACTTGATTCGTTTGCATGTCTAAATTGGTGGATGCTTAATTTTCTAACCCTCAACTTCTTAACTGTTTTTGTCAACATAATATAATTCAACATGTGTATCTAGATATATATCTTAATTGTTTTCATTCAAGTCATTTTTTAGGGTCAAAATTTTTGCTCAGAAAAAGAATTATTTTCATCAAAATTGAAGCTTTGTGATCACTATTGTATTATTTGTTATAGTTTACAGGTGACAGATGAATGTCGGTCGGCTTTGAAGAATTTTTTAGATAAAGGTTAGATTTAATTGTATTGTATTTATATCTTTGTTTTGAGAATTTTTTTATGTAAAGGTTAAGTTTAGTTGTATTATTTTGATAGCTTTATTTTATATTATTTTGTTATAGTGTACAGGTGGTAGATGAGTGTTAGACGACTTTGAGGAAATTTTTGTGTAAAGATTAGATTTAATTATATTATTTTGATATCTCATCATATTATTTTGTTGTAGTTTACAGGTGGTAGATGATCGACTTTGATATATTGTTTTGTTGTAGTTTACAGGTGGTAGATGATCTACTTTGATATATTTTTTTGATAAAGGTGAGGTTTAATTAAATAAATTCTCCAAAAGATGTTGAATTTAATTATTGTATTTATCTTTATTATTTAAACAAATATCCTATTTAGTGTAGCGTTTGAACTCAATAAAGTGAGGTACGCGCGAGGCGCGTACACCTAAACTAGTATATATATATATATATGACAAACAAATTCGTCACAAATGTCATGTGGTTTGTGGACGATTTTTTTTCTTTTTGTAGTTGATATAGTTTTTTAGCGATGAAATTAAATTATCTTTGTATACTTTTAGCGATCCATATTTAGGGATATTGATTGATGAAAACTTTTTCGTCATAAAATCTTTTGCAACGAAATATGATTTATATATGACGAATTCATTCATACCTGATAACCAAATTTGTTCCCAACCTGAACTTAAATGACATAAAAGTAGTAGAAGCGTGCACATAGCTCACGGTTTTTTACTACATTACAGTACAAATACCTTAGTAGCATCCAAAGTAAAATTTACACATTATACTTTAGTAAGCTATAGCTAAAAAAGAATTACTATAATATTGTGCCTATAGTTCAAAAAGAGGACTTGTGAAGAATTTCTTTCACACTTTTCAATTTGTGAAGAGCTTCCTTTATGGTTATGCGTTCGCTTGGAGATTCAACAGCACAAGAAAGGGCAACCCCAATAACAGTGATCGAACTGTCAAGTTGAATTTCTGTGTCAACAAATTGATGTTCATGGCCAACATGTTTCATGCGGGAGAGAAGCTTTCCGTCCAACACGTCTTCTATTTTGCCAGGAAAAGATATTTCCACCCAATTCTTTAAGTTTAACCCTTCTTTGAGTCTCTCATCAAGTGGGCTCTTTCCTGTAAAGAGTTCTAGTAGAAGAATTCCGTAACTGTAGACATCTCCAGCAATAGTAACCTTCTCTCCCAGCCCATATTCTATAGCAACATTTTCAAAATTAAGCATGCATGTCAGAGAACAACTATTATTAAAGGCATATATATTATTGGGCTCCCCATATTATTTACCCTGTCGCTGTAAATGAAAAAAATAGTATTATTCAATAACTTCTTTAGTTGATTTTTATGAGTTTAAGTTTTTTTTACGGATGGTAACTTGGTGAAAATGGTAATTACCCTACTATCACAGGTCGAACTATTTTTTTATGAAAGAGAACTAAAGCAACAAAAACTAGCCTGAAGCTAAGCCAAGGAACGAAACCCCAACAATATTTCCTGCTGCACGCGAAAAATTGCTAGCAGGCATGTGTGAACGCCAATCAGACTGACTCTTTACTAAATGCTAATTAAATTGGATAACTATCAGCTACCGAACTAGAGTCCCAGTAAATATTGGCAATAGAGATAACTCAGTTCCTATCCAAGAGGTGATGGATAATGCAGCTGAAATTATCACCACTTCAAAGAGGCATATTTCTTCAAGACCCCATCGCATGAACTGCAATAACATTATCAATTTGCAAGGCAACTCAAACCACCCCCTTTTATGGTTTTCCTCAAGGCCAGGGACAACTCGCCATAGATCTGCTCTAAATGATGTACATGCTTCCCTCTGAAAAACCTCCAAGCCACCACTATTAATTAGAATCACGAAATACACTGCCAGCAGTCCTCATCAGAATATTCCTTCAAAGTTCCCCCTCTTTGTTCAAAGCGGCACACCTTACGCTAGTTATGAGGTGATCAACTAACAAGACTACATGCTTGTTGTTAGATACTTTTTGGATGTTCTTCAACATAAGAAGTAACACAAACTCTAGTCATATTAACAAGGGTTGTTACCTTTTTGAACTACATTAATTGAGTAAACAATATTTACTAATATAATATATATCCAGTTTTTTTTATGATCTTGAGTCAGGAAGTAACACAAACTCTAGTCATATTAACAAGGGTTGTTACCTTTATGAACTACATTAATTGTGTAGAAGATATTTACTAATAGATAATATATATCCAGTTTTTTGAGAATCTATGAGAGTGTAAAAATATTTAACACTCTTAAGTCAAGAAGTAACACAAACTCTAGTCATATTAACAAGGGTTGTTACCTTTTCGCTCTTCATTAATTGTGTAAAAAATATTTACTAATATAATATATATCCAGATTTTTTTTATAATCTTTATGTTTAAATTAACGGACAGTAATGTGTGAATATTTCTAGTAAATATAAATATAATTCATAGTAAAAAGAGGACAGACCTGGAGGTATGTAGCCTATGGAACCTTTAAGTGCATGTGAGGAGCTGATGGATGTTATAGTATCGCCTTTTGCTTCCATCATCAATTTTGCAATACCAAAGTCACTAACTTTTGCAGTCATGTCATCATCTAAAAGAATGTTGTCAGGCTTCAAATCACAATGCACAACTGGGATCTCACATTCGTGGTGCAAATAACATATTGCGTGTGCAATATCAATGGCAATGTTAAGTCGTTGGAAAATATCCAAGCCCTCTCCATTTGAAGATGTCCTTTTCCCAGTGATCCAGTCATGTAAACTCCCATTGCTCATGAATTCATAAATTAGGGCCAGAAATTCCTTATTCTGGAAATCGAAGCTTGAGCAAATATTAATAAGCTTTACTAGATTCCTATGCCTCAGATGCCTCAAAGCTGCACATTCGGTCACGAAGCTCTTCCAAGATCCTCTTATTCCAGTGTCAATGACCTTAACTGCAACAGTTATCCCTTCTTTTATGTACCCTGTGTAAACACGTCCAAAACTCCCAACACCAATTCGATTTTCTTCGCTGAAATTTGTTGTTGCTAGACGAAGCTCACCATAAGAGATCATTTGATGCTCCCAGCTGAAGGGTTTAGAAGGGATGTTCGGTACTTTTGTATGTTTCTTTTTTATGTATAGGACAAACCCAATTACCAGAAGCATCGCAACGATTGCGATCACAGCGACCATGATAAAGATGATGAACAATCTTCTTCTATGAGATGTGCTGGTATGCTTACATGCCAAGTACTGAAAGCAGAGCTCTTTATTTCCTTCCAAGTGAACTCTCGAGTAATTCGCAAAGACCCCATTCATTGGAACTTCTCCATCCAAGTTATTGAAAGAGAGATTCAGCAGTTGTAACGCTTGCATTTTCTGCAGATCAAATGGTATTTGACCAGATAGTTGGTTTGAGGAGAGGTCAAGAGTTTCTATACCTTTCACTAATCCTAGAGTACTTGGTATTTGTCCTGAAAACATGTTGTGGGAAAGTAATAATTGCTCTAAGCTCTTACACTTACTGATTGAGGTTGGGATTTGACTAGAAAGACGATTGTAAGAGAGATTAATTGTGACCACACTTTCTAGAGAATCAACTTCTTCAGGCAAAGGACCAGACAAAAGGTTATGAGAAAGGTTAAGAAAAGCACTTAAGCTGGGGAGATTGAGGACTTGCTTTGGTATGCTTCCGTTGAGCTTATTCTTTGACAAATCCATGGAAAGCAAATTTTGGAAGTTGTTGAAAATATCTGGTATACTTCCTATAAGCTCATTTTCTGACAGGTCGATCTTAATAAGTGCTTTGAGATTACCTAAAGTGTATGGTATAGTTCCGGAAAATTGATTTCCAGCCAATGCCAACAACTGCAGTTCCTTCAGCTGGCCTATTTCTGGTGGTATTTTACCAGAAACTGAAGTGTAACTTATGTTAAGCAAGGTTAAGCCACTTAGTTGACCGATAGAAGAAGGAATGCTGCCATAAATAGGATTTCCAGCCATGTACAACTTTGACAGAGACTTGGAAAGATTGCCAATAGACTCAGGAATAACACCCTCTAGAAGATTGAAGTCAATAGCCAGAAAAATCAATTTGGTGCTATTTGTCAAGGATTGAAGAAAATTGAGGCCATCATCACCTGAACTTACAATTCTATTGAACCCAATGTTATACATGAGCAGTTCTGGTAGGTTTCCCAGCCCTGGTGGTACATGTCCATGTAAATGGTTATGTGCCATGCGAATGACCTGAATTTTTGTGAGGTTATGCAATGACCCTGGAATTGTGCCAGTGAACTTGTTAAAACAAAAATTGAAGAGGCGAAGATTTGGGAGCGTTAATCCTATATCACTAGGTAAGTCACCCCACAGTGTGTTGGAAGCTAGTGCCAATGATACTAGCGAGGACATGTTGTAGATAGGCGGAGGGACTAAAGCAGTGAGATTGTTGATAGTCAAGTCAAGATGTTTCAGTCTTCTAAGTTTAGCCAAGTCACTCGGAATAGGACCACCTAAGATGTTGGTGCCAAGATTTAAAGTAATGAGGGAAGAAATGTTGGATATGGAGGGCGGGATGATGCCTGAGATACGGTTTCCTCCCAAGTTCAAAACTTGGAGTTGTTGGAGTTGGCTAATCTCAGGAGGAATTGTTCCTGAAATCTCATTTTGCATCAAATCAAGGGTCCTGAGATTCCTGAACTGGCTTATGTTAGGTGGTATGATCCCTTCAATGCTATTGAAGCTCATGTTCAGAACTCTAAGATGAATGAGATTGCTGAGTTCGTTAGGAAGTATTCCTGTCAGTCGATTATTCTGCAGTCGAATTGATGCAATTAAAGAGAGGTTGCCAATATGAGGGCTTATAGTACCTTCAAGTCCAAGGCCAGAAAGATCAAGCCCAGTGACCCGTTGGAGATGTTCATCGCAGACAACCCCTGTCCAATTACAAGGGGACGAGTCTATGTCCCACCTTGACAGAGGATGAGGAGATTCCATATTTATCTGAGACTTGAATGAAATCAGGGCCTCTTTGTCAGTGACGAGACTTAAAGAGGTTGACGCTGCAGTGAAGTATTTGTCTTGGCAAGCAAAAAACATTACTATAAAGCTGGCCATGTAAGAATAGATTTTTTTTTTAAAATCCATGTCTTCGATGTTGTGAAAACAATTATGAACATGAGATGACAAGTTGTGCATCAACTCTAGGAATTTATAGGCAATATAATCCTTGGGAGTGGGGGAACAAGATAACTTTTATTGTTTCCTTTCACGACTATTCGTTGGGAAATAATCTCCACTGAACTATTCATTGGAAAATAATCTTCATTTGCACTCATTGACATGACACCACCTTCAAATTTCCACTAGACTTGTTCAACCGTTGAAATATGAACATAAACCAATTTTCAATAAGATAGAAACTGAAAAGTGTCACTCAATGGCCAAATTTTGATAAGAAAGTACTTTGGATGTGCAGGGTTGCTCAAGCATAATGGTGACCTAAGGCGAAAATTAAACGAATATCTTAAATTTTTAAGAAAAAATAATTTTTTTAATAGATTCTATTTTTAAAATTATATAATAAATTTTTTCTAATTTATTTTTAAGTAATAATATAATTAATGCATTTAATTTTTCTTGAGATATAGTACTCTAGATATATGAACTTTTAATATTTTTTTTTTTATATAATAATATTAATTTTTCTATAAATAATGTTTAGTTTTCTATTTTTAAAAAATTACGATATAATCATAAAAAATAAGCCCCCTCAAATTTGGAGGCCTAACACGATCACCTACTGGTTTTTTATAAGGTAGAGCTGCCGTGTGAATGAGTCCAAATTTGGAAGATTTGTTAAGAAATACTTTGAATTGTCCAAATTTCCACTCTTATTTTGCGTGGTGCAGTGTTTCACCTTTATAAAAGGAGGAATCTTCATAAAGCACTATTATTTGGAACATATTTGTCTAATTGTGGTTCATAGTGTTAAATACAATAAAATTTTGAGTTGAAAAAATAATAATGGAGACAAGAAAAATATTTTAATAATTATTTTTATGATTTTAATATGTGAGCATTATAATTTTTATGAATTTCTAATTCGTCTTTCTAAATATAAATTCAAGGACTTCGAGCATGATCTTAAATTTAAACTTGATTTGTGAATTTGATGGATTTGATCTTAACTTATACTTGAATTCAAGGGTTTTTGAGTTTGTTCTTGAATCTCGATGAACTTGAATGCTTGATTTGTAGCTTGTAGAAAAATTTGGTGCGTTTGATTCACGAGTTCTCTCTTGGTTATTGTAGTGTTGTTCTTCCTTTTTTGAATTTTGAGACTCCTATTTATAGTTGTAAGGAAGGAAAGAATATGATCACGATGGGCTAATTTGGCCAATCAGATTTAAGTGACATGACGATAGGGGTGTCAAAATAAACCCAAATTGAGCCGACCTGTCCAACCCACCCAATATTTAATGGGTTGTATTCAAGATAATTTATTATTGGGTAATCTTGACTCATTAAGCCTCAACTCATTTTTAAATTGGATTCAAATAAGCGCAATTTAATCTCTACTTAAACCCGTTTAATAGAAAATATTTTTCTTAATGAAAGTAGTGAAAACAAGGGACAATATGCCCTCTCACTCTCAAAATCACTCGCATCACCTCACCCCATCTTACCCC
>NC_061112.1:119791781-119863721 GCF_002878395.1 Capsicum annuum | reverse complement strand
CCCTACCCCCGACCCCTCTCCAAAAATAAATTTTTATTTTTTTTTAAAAATTAAATTTTAAAAAAATATTCTTACTCCACTCCCAATCCCACTTCTTACCCATACACCCAACTTCTCAACTCCATCAAAATTTATTTTCTTGAATTGGGTTTACCACGAATAAATATCAATATGTTAATAATTTTAGACTAAGTGGGTCAAATTGGGCAGGTCAAGACCCAACCCATTTTTTACCCAATTCAATCAAACCCATTTCAATCCAAAGTAAATTTGAGTGGGTCATGACCCAACCCGATATTCAATTCAACCCATTTAATATCTTTAATCTAAACTCAACTCGCCCATTTGATACCCCTACATGGCGACATTGATCGGGTCTTTGATTTCACCAACCATGCTGCATTATTTTGATATGTGGCATGATCTTATTGACTCATTCACTTGATTTGGCATACCACGTCATTTGACACTTGACACCAAATTGAGCCTCTAGAATAAGATGATATCTTGGGCTTAACAAAGTGGGCTCAATATTTGTAGCCTAAATTAATGAACTACCCAAATAAAATTAGGCCATCAATAAAATCCATATTTGTTGGACTTAAATAATTAACTCAATCATATTAATCCATAATTGCTATAAAATATAAGAAGAAGAAGAAGAAGAAGAAGAAGAAGAAGAAGAAGAAGAAGAATGGAGTGAAAAAAGAGAAAGTGATTTTTATTTCTCTTGAGGGTTCCTTGAGGTGTTCAATTACAATGAAGGAAAACCTATTTATTTATAGGAGAAAACTAACTTTGTCTCAAAAGTTGGGGTTTCTAACTTTTTCACCAATAGAGATTCACTATATATGATAGTACATCTATAACACTGCCCCTTGAATGTTTAATTGATAGATAATGCACCTTTTAAAAACCATAATAGAAAAAATTCAGTGAAAAAAATTTAGTGAAGAAAAAAGAGACCACATCTATAATAATACGCATATAGGTTGCCTCATTAAAAACCTTACAAGAAAAATTCAGTGGGACAAAACCTTGTAAGAAAAAAGAGTATAACGCGTATTAACTCCCCCTAATAAGAACATCCTTGAATCTTTGCATCCAGATCTTCTGCACCATCTTCTTGAAAGTTGCAGCTAGAAGAGATTTGGTGAATAAATCAACCACATTGTCACTTGACCAAATCTGTTGTAACACCCCAACTTAGGAAGGAGTCCCGCATCGGCAAAACATAGGAGGGATGCTGGGTATATAAGTGAGATAGCCTTACTCCCTAGTGACTCGTTTTAAAGCCGTGCGGGCCTGAGCCCAGAGCGGACAATATCACTAGTGAATTGGGGAGTTAGAGGGGTGTCTCGGGCCTTTGTGGCTCGGGATGCCCGTCGCGGACAGGGCCTCGGCTCGGGTCATGATAGAATGGTATCAGATTCGCTTCTGTGTCATCCCTATCGATGTGGGCCAGAGTTCAAACTGAGTGTAGGCAAATCCTGATAAGGTGGGGCAAACCTCAGTCCTGAGTCTAGGCAAATCCTATTCGGGGTAAACCTCAACGAGGACCTGAGTCCATAAGGGGTGTGTGTGTAACACCCCAACTTAGGAAGGAATCCCACATCGGCAAAACACAGGAGGAATACTGGGTATATAAGTGAGAAAGCCTTACTCCCTAGTGACACATTTTAAAGTCGTGCGGGCTTGGGCCCAAAGCGGACAATGTCATTAGTGGGTTGGGACGTGATAGAGGTATTCAGGCTTTTGTGGTTCGGGATGTCCGTTGTAGCCAGGGCCTCGGCTCGGGTCATGAGATCTGTTGTACGTTAATATCACCATTCTTTTGGAGCTCCTATGTATAGAAAAGTTTTAGCAAATATGTGTTTCATTCTATCTCCTTTTATAAATTCTTATTTAAATTGTGCTATAAATGTTGCATTATCTTCATATAAAATTGTGAAAACTTTGCCATATTTTAAACCATATTTTTCTCAAATGAGATGTATCATTGACCTCAACCACACACACTTCGGCTTGCTTCATGAATAGCTATGATCTCAGTATGGTTCAATGAGGTGGCTATGATAGACTTCTTTATAAATCTCCAAGATATGACAATACCCTCACGTATGAACATATATCCTATTTGAGATCATGCTTTATGCAGGTTAGATGAATACCCAACATCAGTATAACCAAAAAGATCGGGACTGCAATCTTGCTAACAAATTGGCCGAAAAAGCTATATTAGGTCTTGTAGTATTTTCAAGATACATTAGTTCACCAATTACAGTAAGACATGATACTTCATAACCAATCCAATTCGGTATATTTCTCATTTCATCAAATGATCTATTGCTTTCAAAAATTCTCCAAGAGTTTCAATAATTTTCAAGTAATAAATTTATGAAATATAAGGATTATAAATAAGTTTCCCAGAAACTTTTATATGCTTCAAACATTTTGAATTCTTATAAAGTTTTTCATATAAATTTTGTCAAGTGACAATATTCAACATTTCATGTGTGACATGTTCAAGTGTTTGGATTCCAAATCAAATAAGTTTTATGCTTACCAAGATGCATCCTTTTATGTCACTTGATAAATATTTTTACGTCAGCATGCTTAAATAAATATAAAATTCAGATCCTCGTAATCTTTTTTAATATTACACCAATATTGTATCAAAGATACTATTGATGATGTATTATATTGTATTGGTTCTTAATGCGACATAACATTTCAAGATATCATCACTTTAATATTTTTAGTTACCTGAACCTCTCATAAGATTTCATAAGGTGTTATGTCGTAGGCTCTTTAAGAGAACATTGCCTCTTTATTATGATCATTTGTTCCTTTTTCTTTTTCAAGAATTATTGCGTAGGTTTATTCCTTCAGGGATATTCAATTTGGAGAAATTACAACTAAATATGAGATTAATATTGGGTCAACAAATGCTCCTAGCATTATAACTTGAACTATCTTTTAAACGAGGATCATATTTATGATAATTCACAATAGATTTTTTAGTTGTTTATTATATCCCCCTCATGTTAGGAAGACTAACATACATCTCAATTTACCTTAGAGAATTCATCTTTGTGTGTCATGGTATATTCATTAATCGTATATCACACAAAGTTTTTTTAGATGAAATATTTGGTTCTTGACCTTGAACAAATCGAGAGGAAAAAATAATTATAGTTTATTGGTCTAATGCATACAAGTGTTATTGTATGCAATATATCATATTTCAGACTAGCACATGAAGCTTTGTTCTCTTTAGCAATATTTTAGCAATTTATCAAAGACATTCATTTCCAAATCAACATTACTAAGAGGAATTGTCTTGATTACACAATCTCAAAGTTATTCTCTTAACTCAATTTTATTGAGCAAACAACTTTATTATGTCAAACTATAGGTTGAAAAAATACACGCATGTGATCATCTTATATCGAAGCATCTTAATATATATCACATGATAGATGAACGGGCCTTATTCACCTTTAATACTTTCCAGAATTTAGGTGATCCAACCCCAATATTAGTTGGTCCACAACTTATCATGGGAACAAGCAACACTAAAAGTGCATGAAGCATATTTGAATTCTTCAATATATGTTTAATACTTAATATGAAGATCTTAGGAATGTCGCAATCATTCATGTCAACTTATGAACTTTTATACTAGTAAACTCTAAGTTTACCATGATATGTGCTTTTTGCTTTAGTAAATTTTAGATTTACTATGATATGAATAGATTTCAGATTTACTACTTTAGAAGTAGATTTCAAAATAACTCTTCTCAATTATTCTGCCTCTTCCGAAGGTGAGTTGTGATACATCACATCAAGTGCACATTTATATTGATAAGCTTCACTAAATATCATCGCATTCACCCCAGGGAATGGATCTGTGCTTATAATAATCAAAATTCTCATTCCTTAGAAAATGAAATATAATCGTACCTTAACCCTATCAAATTATGATAGCTTAGAATCTCTTTCAATATATTGTTACTTTATGAGTAAATCAAGACATAAAATAGTCAAGTAAAATACTTCGGTTATTCTGAGAAAACAGACACAACCAAATTGTATCATTAATAACAAAATCAAAATTCCAAAAACATAAAATATGGAAGACATACTAACCTTTTATTATATTCACCAACCTTTTATTAGTGCTCTTTTACAGGTAGTACCTAAGAAATCCTATCCACATGACTGCTTTGAGAAAATAATAGCAATAGATTTACGAGAGAAAAAAATACGTACCAAAAACATTACCCCAATCAAAGATAATTTATCAAGTAAAGCCAGGCACACGAAAATAATACCTATAAACTAGCAATTATCTTTGTCAACCAATGATCACCCAAACTACACCTCCTTATGAGGACAAAGCGTCCACTGTCAAAATATAGTAGTCTAACTAGGTAGGAGTCGAACCCAGAAAGAATACGTGGAACTATCTCTCAAACTTGCTGAAATCACCAGGTAGTGCAGAAAGTAAATAGGGGGAGGGAGAGGTTTGAGTGAATAGTAAAACGTAACAAAACTCGAATGGTTTGGGTTGTAAACAATCAGAAACGAATACTTAGATTGTGTTTCCACTGGCTTCTAACTCCATAGGTTTATTGTGTCATCTCTAACTACCTCACTGATTAGCATGCAAAATTTGACAAGTTAAGTATCACCAATAGCCTCTCGACATCCTTTGGTCATATCCTCTCAGTCTCAAAGTGTCGCCTTACTAACCCTTGACTTGGACCCTAATTCAACTATCTCCTCTCGGTCTCAAGTTGATTAGATGAAGATAATTAGCTTGATTAGATGAAGATAATTAGCTTAAGTAGATGAAGATGATAAGCTTATGTCAATAATTAACTTTAAATTACCGTTGTGATCTCTTTTTTCCAATCTCGGCCTCCCTCTTGAGTTCATAGTGAATATAGGCTGGATCCTAACGTTTGCAACTGTTAAGAAATCAATAAGAACGAAGAAAACCACAATGTATGCAACAAAAATGAGTTATAAGGATTACACACTTCCCCTACTTCGTTAATCCTCCAGGGTTCCTATAACCCTAGATAAGGGAATCAGCCGCTCATCGTTGTTTTGCAGAAATTTTGACTTTTGAAAGAGAGTCGCCACTTAATTTTGAAAAGGAATTAAGAAACCTTTAGAGAGGTACTTTAAATGATTCAAAACAGGAAAATCGTTTTAAGTTAGAGATTCCGAGTAAGTGGTTCCTATTAACATTTTAGGAAGGTGTTAGGCACCTAAAACGTTCGCTAACTTGCGGTTATCCAGACTATTTGAAAACGTCTTTTGACTAACTTTAGAAAAAGATTGATTTGTCGAAAGTGATTGGTTTTAGAAAACAATTTGTGTAAAATAGATTTAGGCAACTTATTAGGTATTTTAAACTAAGTTTAAACAAAATGAATAAGCAAGTAAACATATAAAAGGGGAAAGGGAGGAGAAAGTAAATGATTTAGGCCATCGATCCCAAATCAACGAAACCTGTCCTAATCTAGTTGGGCTTTCGACCCATTTTCACCTGTCCTAATCTATGTTTTCGAGCCTTTGGCTCGAGCTTTCGCTTCACCTGTATTAGATACAACTTTGGCTTCAAGGCCCAAAATACATGAATAATGCAATAAATAAATAAATAAATAAAATAGATAAAGACGACAAGTAAAAAAATATGAACGAATGAACAAAAGGGAGACTTTTTAGTCCCTTTGTCGCTTCAAATATGGAATTTCAACCCATTTCCCTCTTCCGTCTTTTCGTGTCCGTATGCCATGTGATTGTCTCCTTTGGATCTTTGAAATTGACGCATGGAGGATGGGCCGCATTGGCCCATATTGATAATGCAACAATCGGAATAGAGTCCGTTTAGACTCGAATGTTTCCACATACAAAAGAAAAGAAAGAAAGGAGGTAATTAATATATGTTTTTAACTAATGTTCAAAAAAGGCTAAAATATCATGCATCTTTTTAGTAGCGGGTGAATATTAAATAAATAAATAAATAAAAAAACATTAATTTAGCAAAATTAAGAAATCTCATGCAAAATTTCAATGGGAAATGATCTACCCATTGATCCGAGCGCATTCGAATAAATTCACTATGCATATTTGACAGTGAATAAAATGAAACAGGAAGAAGAGCAACACAACCAAAAGGCGATCTATGAATCAATATGAGCCTTTCAACTTCGATATAAACAACCAAAGAAAGACATTCGAAAAGACTATATATATTCACATGAGTTGGACAGTTTAAGAGAATCACTCATATTTACCCTATTTGATTAAACATAACAAACTGTGATCCTTTAGCTATTGAGAAACCAAATTCATCTTGTTTACCTTTACTTAACACGGTAATCAAACAAATAGATAGAGTATTTACTAATACATGATCAAATGGATAATCAAAAAAGCATTTAGGCAAAGCACATGCAAAGCTTGAACAGAAACTTTTCATCAAAACATAACAAATCAAGACTGGTCCACTTATACGATGCTCTAAAAGAAAATAGCTAGATTATAGATGGTGCAAGAACAAGAAATGCGTGGATAATCCCCAATCTTATGGACATATTGTTATTTCGTTACCTAGCAAAGTAATTCACTGTGCACAAGGAAGCCTCAATGCAAATAAAGATGAAGGAACATTGTTACAGGGGATTTCAAAGCATGAACTACAATGGGCAGAAACTAGCTAACACTCTGATCAACCATGCGTAAAAAAAAGAATAAGATTTCTTCTTTAGGAATATAGAGACAGGTAAATAAATAAAGCTATACATCAACGAACATGAGTCGGCTTGCCAACCGGACTTCAATTTCAAAACCCTCTCTTTTTAATTTCAAAAGAGGTTAAACTAAAAGGAAGTGGATCAGCGAAGAGCTCACTGGAATGAGAGCACTAACCTCGAAATAGTGCGAGAAAGGGAACAAATGGAGATGCAAATTGGCCAACATCAAAGCAAGGACGGGTCACTTCGCAAAAATTGATTTTTAACTACGATTCTAACCTCTTTCAAATCTCTTTTGAAACTATAGAGGTGGATTGGTGAAAACTGCGAAGAATAAGAATGCTAATACCCTAACCGATTAAAAAAAAGGTTTAAATCACGCGAAGGTTGATCAAAAATTGATTTTTAACCTTGATTTTGACCCCTTTCGAGTTTCTTTCAAAACCAAAGAGTGAATCAATGAAGAACTTCGAAAATACGAATACTAACACTTGAACCATTTCATGTAAAGAAACGAAAATGCTTAAATCGATCATCATCCAAGGTGAATAAAACCAAACATATTTCATCATTTTTAATATTAACTAACAAATTCTAAGTGTAACGACAAACATCCTGCCTTCACTGTTGCAGAATCGTAAAGCTAAAATCTGCAACAACACATAAAAGGATACAACAACACGGCAACTTATTTGAGCATAATTAATCCTATGGCCTATAAGGCTACTACAACTAGCAATCCCCAACACTAAATACCACTACATCAGAAGGAGATGAAGTAGAGAACAATGAATTCCAAAGGACGAAAATGTGTTTACCTCTTTCGGGGTAGCAAAATGGATAACGAACCAATGATAGGATTTTGACCACCGAAAAGTTCAATGCCTTCTCGACAGTATCGACTAATTGACTGCTTTTCTCTAAGAACCTTTATTAACGAACGATTCCTTTTCTTGAACCCCCTTTTCCAACCTCTGATTTTCAGAAATTTTTTTAATCTCTACGATTTTTGAGCCTAACCTCTGAAAGAAGAAAAGACCTCCTCAGAATTTCCCAACCTCTCCCCAAAAAAAATAAATAAATGCACTTTTAAGCTCAACAAAGCTCTTTATATAGATGACAATTGAGGGTAATTTTGGGATTCCATTTCCAAAAGGAATTCAAAATTTAAACCTCAAATCGGATCTCCCTCCCCCCAACACATATTGTACCAACTTTCGTTGATCTCTTCAGCGGAATTCAAGATTCGTGGACCAATCCCATTTGGGTTAAACGATATTCCCCCAAAACTAATGAAAACCAGCCACATACGTATGAAATTGTACGAATAATCCCGAGATTCACAAAATTTAAACATTGAGGTGAGCCAACTCACCCATTTCTAGAAGCTTTGAGGTTTTCCTCATCGTACTATTGTGTGGAATTTATGAATAAGGATAGGATCGGGTTGAAACTGGGTTGGTTCGAACCGAATTTGGGTCAGCGTTGATGGGTTCGAAGTTGGTCGATGTTGTCGTTTGGTTAAACGTTGAATAATTGGCTGTTGTACCTTGAGGGGATCGACTGTTGTTGTTGATTAAAGGGGAAAGAAACCCTAGGTGGACCGGGTTGGTGGAGGAGTGGGCTGTTGTTGCCTTTTTTGGGTTGGATTTTGGAGAAGAAAGGAAGAGGCCCAGAAGGTTTTATATTTGGGCTGCTATTAGAAGGCTTGGTGGAATTAATAATAATAGCAAAAACATCCAAATTGGGTTTAAATAATTCAATCAGAGCTTATTTAAATTTTAGCCACAATTTAATGTCAATTGGCCACTTGTACTGCAATTATGTCCAATCTTGATTTCAATTGTGGCTAAATTCAATAAATTGATTAAATTGGGTCAAAATTTGAAATAGATTAGCGACCAATTCAATTTCAAGTTTCTTATTTTAATAAAATTAAACATATATTTATCCGAATAAATTATTTTTGAGCATAAACTATATCTTAATCGAGATTTTAATCATTTGAAAAACAAACCTTGATTAAAATTCGATACTTTATAAAAATAGATATTTAAGTAACAAAATTATATAATTTCACATAATTGAATACAACAGTATATAATCGTTACTTGAAATGACCAATTTACCTGAATAAATACCTTTAAAAAAATCCTTTATTTGGATAAAATAAATGTTGTGATTTTTCTTAAAATTGAAGAAACTCGAAATTAAATTGGGTTGTGGAGGGTAAAAATTAGGTGTCAACAATCGTTGTAAAACAATCAATGAAATTCAATTAAAAGCATTAAATTAATCTCATAATAATTTACAACGAAAACCCAAAGTCTCCATTAAATAACAAAACAAAATCCAAGAACACAATCCCAACACCAAAAGAAAATCTCAAAATCAAAATATATGTTTGTGAATGATAAGAGTGCGTAAACTAGCCCCCCAAAGGGTATAAACTAGGATAAACTAACAAAAGAATGTCAAAAGGGTATTTATAGATTACATGAAAAATACTAAAAATCAAATCCTAAACTAAAGAGGATAACTTGAGTTGGTGGATACTTATGGTGCCACTTACGGGCCGTAGGTGGCACCTATGCGCCGTAGGTGGTCCCACGTAGGTAGCAGACATCTTCTGCAACTTCAAACTCTCTGAAACTTAAGATTTTTGCACCCACTGTCTGTCATCTATGGCCAGTAGGTGCCGAAGTAGGTTGCAAAAAATTTCAGCTTTAAACTTTTTCTTCCGGTTAGCTCCTAGAATCTAGTTTCCTACAAAATCAACTCAAACACACATCATATCCAAAAAAATACACCTAAGTACATGCCTATTTATTGGTTTTAAGAATCGAGAGTGCTATGAAATCATATTACATCAAGGCCCTCAACTTAGACGTTTGTATGTCCTCAGATAAAAAAACACAACAAAAACAACACAACGATGCTTAACCTGGAGAAAACCAAGATACCTATGACAATCAATCATCAAATTTAGCTCAAAATAATTATCCCATCCAATTTTAACTTTTCAAAACCAACTATGTGTATCAATGACGCATAATAATGTGACACAAGGGAATCAAGATATGGTATTACATTAGAAATAGACAATCATGCATATATACAAGTTACACTACCCAAACAAATAAGCAGTTACACAATACAACCAATGTACTCTCACAACAAAAAAGTCTCATCCACTCAATAGAATCATGCATGTCAATGTAGGGACGATCACGAGACACTCACTCACAAAGAAGTTCCAATAATGTGCAAAAAATACCATATGCTTGTCCTTATTTTCTTTCCCATAGCTTTCAGACAGTAGGGTTAGGATCACTATAGGACTTTACTTGGCTTGTAATGTAGGCTTGGGGGCTGGTATGGTATATATCAAAATTTAGGGACTAAGCCTCCTTGGCACTACACTTACTTTTGGAGTCCACTTGTCAACCAACTCTCTTTTATTCCACCCTTATTTCTCACTTTCTATTCTTTTATTGCACATTCAGGTTGGGTGTGGTTTCTTTTATTCGTTCTTTATCTTTTTTCTGCTTTTTCTACCACACCCAACTCTACTTCCCCCCTCTTAGTTACCCTTCTTCATACCCACTTCACGTTATTTTACTCTTGTGATATCCACCCTCAACTTAGGTAATTTGCCTGAGTTAAGGTACACAATGTCCAAGAAGGACCAGGGCCAAAACAGGTTTATTGTAACAAAAATGGGAACGTGAGAAGTGAAACAAAAAAATAGTCTATACAGTCTCAAAATAGGGATCAAGGGATATTGATTCATATTTAGAAGGTCATTTAGGCTAAAAGTGGACTAATTTAAAGAATAACCTATGATCATTTCTTATCCGACTATCCTACAATCTAGGCAAGACTAACCGGCACACAATAGGAACAAAGTAAGCATCTCTCACACACATGCCATAGGGTTGTATCACAAACTACCACCAATCCAATTCATGCAAATGTTAGTTATGATTATTATGTCCTTAATCCTAAAGACATAAGGAGATTCACAGTGGTCACACATATATACACATCACACAATTTAAAAATAATTTTTTAGAGAGGTAACATTTTTCTCAAAAAAATCAAAACAAAACACATCAATTACCTTAGATACTCATTTTCTCCTAGTTACACAAAAATGCACACAATACGAAACAAAACACAATACAACCTAAACATGCCAGCTCTACTAAGAATAGACTCCAGTGAAAAGAAACACGACAACAAAAACTCCAAGAGGACACGTAGATCCACAATTAGCCCCATCGTTAACTTATAATCATGCATTATACCCAATGCATTAGGCTTCTACAAAATAAGAGAGTTAGGACCATACCCGTGGCACCTTAGGTGCATAGATCTGATGTCAATCATACTAACATGAATAAATACAAAAACAACAAGATACTTTGGACTGCCTCCCAAGTAGTGGTTGGTTTAACGTCGCGGCATGTCGTGGCTATGTTGGTTAGTTCGATATCATCAACAAGACCATGGGTTGCCTCCCATGCAGTGCTTAATTTTACGTTGCGGCATGACGCGGGTACCTTGATTACTCAGACTTCATTAAGGTAGCCAAAGAGTTGGTGTCTAATTTTTCTTTCCATTTTGAACTTATGAATTTCACTCCTAATTTTCTCTCTAATCTTCTACCATGCTTGTGGGGAGGTGGTATAAAAATAAATGAACCAAGCAATAGATGTGGCAGGTTGTAATTATTGGACCTTAAGTGAGGAATGTAATTTTTTGATTTTGGCATAAATAATTCAAGAATATAGACTTATTTTTCCTCCTTATTGTACTCTTCTATAAGCTTGGACGACTCGATTAATATCTTACTATCCAAACATAATGTGGAAAACTGATTTGAATGAGGTCCAATACGTCCCCATGAATTGTCTTTTTATTTACATCCTCACATAACTCAAGTGTATTCTTCTTAATAGTGACAAAATCCATAAAAGTATGATCAAGTGTTGAATCCTCTAATACTAGCTCCTCAATTTGGCTTATAAGATTTTTGTCAGCCCCATACAACTCATAACTAATTTTTTGGGTGTCACACGCATCAACGTTTGCATTCAAGTCTCCTTTTTAGTTGTGAATATCCAAGTCAAAATTGTCAACCTTTTGACTGAACTCCTATTTTTTCTTTTTCCAGTAGCATTAACGTGTCTATCATGCTCTCATTATGCTCCCACAATATATCTATCACAGCCATACAATAATGCACTATACTAAAAGGGTAAGGATCAATAAAGAAAGATTCCTCATCACTCCATAATTTCTCTTGTAAAGATGTCTTATTCAGAAGAGTAGCAAAATATAAAAATATAAAAAAATAAAAACCCCAAAACCTCAACAACTCTGATCAACCAATTCGTGACTGTATTACCCGACAAAGGCTTCAAAATTTTGATAGTCGCTCAAACTACAACTCCTTATGAGGATAAAGCAATCGCTATCAAAATATAGTAAACCAACTAGGTTGGTGTCGAATCCATAAAAAATACGTGGAACTATCTCTTAAACTTGCTGAAATCACCAGGTAGTGTAGAAAGTAAAGGGGGGGTTGTTGTGAATAGTAAAACGTAACAAAACTCAAATGCTTTGGGTTGTAAAAAATCAGAATTGAACACTAGGCTTGTGTTCCCCTGTAATACCCCGCATTTTCATGTTCTAAATCTCTCAAAAAATAGCCCCCAAAGTTTGCTTTCCAACACCACAAGTCTCGCCCAAAGCCGACATTGTACAGAAAGTTATGAAAATTTTCTTCCAGGAATCTATCAGTTGACCAGTGACCACGACTCACTTGACGATCCACAACCAGACCCTATGAGTTTTTACAAGGATTGTAGTCACAACAGTAAGGGTCCCAAGTTTCAGCTCAGTGACCAGAACTTTATTCCATGATTCGTAATCAGACATTACGAGTCGCTGAGAGGGACTCATAGTCACAATAATGTTCAGCCAAGAATCCTCTCCAGTGGCTACGAGTCCAGCACATGACTCATATTCAAACCTTATGAGTCATTATGTGGACCTGTAGCCTGACCAATAAAGGATCTAAGAATCAAGCCTCAGATTACGACTTCACCCAACGACTCATAGACAGTCATAACGAGTCATCAGGTGACAAGTGTAGTCATAATGGAATGTATTCAGAATCCCAAAATCCCAGCTTACGACTTAGAAAATGGCTCGTAGCTAGTCATAACAAGTCATCAGATGAGTCGTAACGACTGTGAGCGTGTTTTCTGCATGTTTTTTCAAGGACTTTTATGTCTTTTCCCACTCCCTTAAAAGCCAAACCCACATCGTTTTGGATTTAAAAGGGGTGATATAAAAGACCCCAAAGCCCTAAATCATAACATAATTATCAATTTCATCCAAGAGGAATCAAATAGACGATTTCTTTATCCATCTAGAGCAAACTAGGGTTCTTTGAGCAAGTCCAATTCTCAAGAAGATCTCTTCAAGGCTTCTACTTCAGGTATGTGGGATATTCATCAATGGGATCCTTTCACCCATTGAATCCCGGGATCTTCAAATTCTTAAGTTTAATTCCTTTTTTCTCTAGGGTTCTATGAGAACTATGAAGTTAATAATTTATTCAATTAAACTCTCAAGTTCCTCCATAAAAATATATTCCATCATGATAATTGTGCTTCCATATGTTTGATAATGCAAATGTCTACATCATGCCAAATTTCTGAAATATTGGGAGTTAATCATGATTATTCCTTATATCTGTCTATTTGATAAATAGTAGAAAATGAGGGACACAATTACACATCTTTATATATTTGATAAATAGATGTACATTTATAAGTATCATTACAAACAAAATGGAAACTAATTACAAGTTATTTGAACAACCATTTTTGAGCTTCAATTGGCATCCTTCTTTATGGTTGACGGACATTTAAATTAAAACAATTGAGCACAAATATAGATGCCAAATGTCACATCCCCTTTTTACGTACTCCAAAAAAAATTTGTTTTAAGGTTCGAAAGGGCTTTATTATTCAAGTGACAAGAAATAAAAATTTGTTTCGGAAAAGGATTATTTGCATTTTTTATTCAGAGTCACCACTTGGCATAATCCGGTGTGCCAAGTCACCTTTGGAAAATCCTTTTCGAAACCATTTGACTCTTAAACTGGTTTGCGAACAGAGATTCCGACTAAGGAATTCTGTTGTCCGAGGGAAAGGTGTTAGGCACCCCTCGATCCCGTGGTTCAACTACGGTCGCTTGGGTAAAGTGTATCAACTATTTTGGCATTACAAAATATATAAGCCACCCAAAAGTATGCAAATTAATCAAACAATAAACAAAACAAAACAATCCAAAAATATAAAGTTCAGTCCAATTATTACAACCCGAAATAAAAAGGTACTGAAAGTAAACCTACACTAATCCTAAATTAAGCTCCAATGCTTTACCCGATGCCTCAGGCCTTCACCACGAATGTCCTCCGGGTACATGATACCTCGGGGCATTCCCCGGTGAATAAATATATACAGATACTTCGGGGCATTCCCCGGCCAAATGAGTACAATTTAAACTTTTTGTGCAATAAAGTAGAAAGTACCATTCATGCATATATTCAAACACTCCAACAAATCATTATTTCTAAATTTGACTACCCGGCCTACATTTGCTGATCCAAGTTCAACATCTCCCAATTTTGTCGTGTTTAACATTATCCATGTATCAAAATTAATCGACATTCATTTTAGCAATTTTTAATTCCCACCCCCAATTCCATTTTTTAACACAAAATTTCTACAATCACGATTACTATAAACTCAATACCCATCATTCACACCACACACAATCGTAACCAACGAAATCAACAACCAATCAATACAAACAGTTATTCATCACCAACGAAGATCAAACCACACACACGAACATCCAAATCAAAATACGAAGTATCCCAAATTATAAAATAGATAAGAGAAAGTGTAGAGCTGGACCTTGATTGAAGCTTTATTGTGCCAAAATATGTGATCAAAAGACAAAATCGGTTCCAAAACTCTCGATTTGAACCTTGATAACCAACAACTCCAAACTCGATATTGAATTCAACCGGATAGATTGGAAAACAACAAAAAAGTCTCACGATGAATTACCTACAAACCCGAATAGAACTCAAAAACAACCCAAGATCTCAAATTCGAAACCCCAAACCATCGATTTCCAACTAAACTTGCATGAACAAAACCAACTCGATATCGAGGAATAGCAAACTCGGATGGATTTAAACCCCTAAGAAATAAGAAATATCAAAAGAACCGAGACTGAAATTATGAAAAATCGAGAAGACCCATACGCGAAATATTGTCGGAATAGATGGAAAACGGATTAGGTGTCATTGATTGGTCACCGGCTTCACTATTTACGGTGCCTGCTACCGTCAACGGAGAGAGACAAACTGTTTCGGCGGCTGGAGGAGTAGCTCGTATTGGCTTACAGGATGTTGATCGGTGCCTGCTGCCGTCGCCGGAGAGAGGTCGGGTCGGGTCGGTGGCTGGAGGAGCAACTCGTGTTGGCTTGCTGGATGTTGACCAGTGGATGGCTGACGGCAAGGGACGGAGGACTGTTTTGCCGGCGACGGAGGGAGGCGAACTGTTTCACCGGCGAACGGAGGCTTTCTCTGGTTTGTTGGGGCGGGACGTTGTTTTCGAAGGGAGGAGGATGGTAATGACGGCGTTATTGCTGCCGTCGTTGGTCGGACGGAGAGGCGGCGAATGGAGGCTTTCTCTTTTCAGTTTTTTGAGAGAGAGAGAGAGTAGAGAGAGAGTGGAGCTGATTTTTTTTTTGTATATGCTCTGGTCCCCTCTTTGTTTTTGTGTGTATATATTCTATATATCCTTTTCCAAAAATAGAAGAATGGTCCTTTTTCTTCCTTCTTTCCTGGAAGTTTCCCAATGTTTATTTCTTTTTGCCAAAGAAAATGAGGGATTCACGTGGAGGTAAGGGTATGGTAGGTAGGTAGAGTGTGATTTGTCATTTTCTTATTGGAGAGGGTTGTTAGGATGTTAAAAGAATAAAAGTTTGTTAGGGATTTTGTTGAGAGTTACTTTTTTTGTATTTTTGTGGGATGTAATCACGTGGGTTAGGGTACATGATATGATAAGGTATAAATGAATAAAATCAAACTTTTGAGGGAGAAAAAATTACGTGTCTACATCATGCCCCCTTTGAATGTAAACACGCAGTGTTTTCAGACAAAGAAGTAGACAACGAGACAGAATTTTTTCTCGACCATTATTCAAAGAAAGAAGGATTACCGGATCTTGAATTAGGAAAACCTACCTACCCAAGTTATGAGGGAACCAAGTCACGAGTATTTTAAAGTACTGGAAAGAGAAGGACTATACCGAGTTGGAGAGTCAAGTGAGGTTCTATCGAGGTTTCGGTTTGCGGCTCTGTTATTTCATCAAAAATGAAAATTACAAGTTAAAACATAAATGAAATCACAAAAATCCTGTCTATACAGCTTCTGTTAGTTCTTGACTCGACTTTCATCACCCTATTCTTCAGGCGGGCTCCTGACTTGCAATTTCTTTCAATTTGTTGCTTGGCTTTCAATTGCTTCACTTTGTTGCTTGACTTTTCATTTCTTCACCCTATTCTCCAGGCGGGCTCCTGACTTGCTATTTCATCACTTTGTTGCTAGAATTTTCATTTTCTTCACCCTGTTCTCCCGACAGGCTCCGGACTTGCTATTTCATCACCATGTCCTTCAGGAGGGCTCCCGACTTGCTATTTCATCACCCTGTTCTTCAGGAGGGCTCCTGACTTGCTATTTCATCACCCTGTTCTTCAGGCGGGCTCTTTGAAACTCAAAATTAAAACTAGAACAAAAATTATCCCAAACAAAATTATAATAAAGTAGTATTTCATTTTTGGAAGCGTTGTCCCATTTTCCAGGAGGGTCCTGAACAGAAAGTAAAGTCCCATTTTTCAGGAGGGTCCTGAACATAAAGTAAAATCTCATTTTTCAGGAGGGTCCTGAACATAAAGTAAAATCCCATTTTTTCAGGAGGGACCTGAACAACAAGTAAAATCTCATTTTTCAAGAGGGTCCTGAACAGAAAGTAAAATTCCATTTTTCAGGAGGGTCCTAGACAAAAAGTAAAATTCATTTTCCAGGAGGGTCCTAAACAAAAAGTAGAATCCCATTTTTTAGGAGGGTCCTGAGCATAAAGTAAAATCCCATTTTTCAGGAGGGTCCTGAGCATAAAGTAAAATCCCATTTTTTAGGAGGTTCCTGAACAAAAGTAAAATCCCATTTTTAGGAGGGTCCTGAACAAAAGTAGAATCTTACGGATGTGCATTTCCAATGGTAGATGAATTAAGTGAAGCGAATTTGCCCCTATATCAACAAAGAAAATTTGTCAGTTAAAAACTTAGTGGTGGCTTGCAGCTCTTGACTTCTTGGGTATCTGCCCCAGCACTCGTTCCTTTCATCTTTGTTCCAAATTGCTAACATCTGCCCTTTCTTGCCGCATCATTGACCCGGACCCAAATTGAGGGAAATGAGTTCTGATTCAAACAACGGGTTTCTATTTTACCATGCCCCTGTGGTGCACTCTTTTCCAAATCTGAATGTTTCTACGAATCCAATAGCCTGTCGGTTGATAGACTTCCTATGCTTCTTGTTGAATTAGGATCATATTTCTTCCTGTGATGTTCCTTGGTTTTCCCTCGTATAATTGGAAAGACTGGTAGTAAATTTTGAAATCCTTTCTCGTTTGTTTTGACACAGACTTGACTTAAAATATAAAGAAATGATGGTGACTTTTATTTTGATAAATGACATAAGAAAAGACAAAAAGCGTGAATATGTAAATGAAAGAAAAGGGCAATGTCCCATATTTAAAAAGAAAACTTATCTGAATACGACAACCAACTCCAATGAGTATGACATGCATTTTGGATTGAGCTGCCTGATCTTCCTATCCAGACTCCCCATTTGTTGTTGAGTTCGTGCCTTTTGCTGCTGAGCCACTTCTTCAAATCCATTGGACTCATACATCACATTCGACCGACGACATCTTAAAAGACTTTCCCCAACAAATCTCTTTCTTCTCACTTTTTACTTTTCTCTTGAACTCTCCATCGCCTTACAGTGCCCGTGCGGGTTTTCACCAATAAGACTCTCTCATTTTTATTTCTCTCCACTCACCATTGCCTTATGGTGCCAACAAAGGTTTTCACCAATAATACTCTCTCATTTTTATTTCTCTCCACTCACCATCGCCTTATGGTGCCTGCAAAGGTTTTCACCAATAAGACTCTCTCATTTTCATTTTCTTTCCTGATTTCTTATGCTGAGGGAGACAAGTGGTATCTCACAATGTATCATCATATCCATTGCATGCTTAGCCTTAATATTATCAAAAATTGATCTGAAGGACTTTCTTTGGTTGTAACTTGGCTTTTGGTTAAGGTTAGAAAAGATGGTAAGGGGCTCAAACGATACTTGAAGTGGGGGTGGGACTTACAACTTTTGGAATCGACTCAAACAACGCATTAACTCATGCCCCAGTTTTGTTGACTGGGTGAATCTTAAATCTTTATTTGGTTGGACCGAGCCCGAAATAGGGCAGCGTATGTATCTCACTCTCGAGAGAGGAGAATCAGGTCGGACGTAGTTCCATCAGCTTGTTCTTTGTTTTGATTTAATTTTGATTTTGATTTTTGATTTTTTTTATTTTCGAACTCTTTCTTTTATTCTTATTTTCTTGACATTTATCTTTGACTATATTTTGATTCCAAAAGAGGGTTATGAAAGAAAAATAAAACGAAGCTCAAATGGGTAAACAAAGGATGACACCATGTTTGGATAGAAGAATAAAATGCCTTCATAATGTCAATCTTCAAAAATGCAAGTATTAAACATGCAATAAAATCAACAAAGGATCAAATATCATACATAATATCTTTTGACCGCATCAACATTGACAGCCATTTATGCCATTTTGCCTTCAATATCTGTCAAATATAAGGCTCCATTGGGCAACACTTTCTTCACAACGAAGGGACCTTGCCAGTTAGAGGAGAACTTGCCTTTCGCTTCAATCTGGTGAGGAAGGATACGTCTCAATACCAACTGACCAACTTCAAAATTCCTGGGACGGACCTTTTTGTTATACGCTCGAGCCATTCTCCTCTGATACAACTGGCCATGACACACAGATGTTAGCCTTTTTTCCTCAATCAAGCTCAAATATTCCAGTCGGGTTTTTACCCATTCGTCATCATCAATCTCTGCTTCTACAATGACTCGAAGAGAGGGGATTTCAAATTCTGCAGGGATGACTGCTTCTGTCCCATACACCAATAAATATGGAGTTGCCCCTGTTGAAGTACGAACAGTGGTGCGATAATCTAGCAATGCAAATGGTAACTTTTCATGCCACTGTCTAGACCCTTGTACCATTTTTCGCAGTATCTTTTTTTATATTCTTATTGGCGGCTTCTACAGTACCATTGGCCTTTGGGCAATATGGAGTAGAATTTCGATGTGCGATCTTAAACTGTTGACATACTTCTTGCATCAAATGACTATTGAGATTGGCAGCGTTGTCTGTAATGATCATCTTAGGAATTCCAAATCTACAAATGATATTGGCATGAACAAAATCTGCCACAGCCTTCTTTGTCACTGACTTGAAAGTTACTGCTTCTACCCACTTTGTGAAGTAGTCAATGGCTACCAAAATGAACCTATGTCCATTTGATGCCTTCGGCTCAATTGGTCCAATCACATCCATTCCCCAAGCCACGAATGGCCATGGAGAGGCCATTGCATGCAACTCAACAGGAGGAGAATGTATCAGATCACCGTGTACCTGACATTGATGGCACTTTCAAACAAATTGAATAGAATCTCTTTCCATAGTAAGCCAGTAATAACCTGCTCGAAGAATCTTCTTTGACAAGACATGACCGTTCATATGCGACCCACATACTCCAGAGTGTTTTTCAACCATGATTACCGAGGCTTCTTTGCATCTACACACCTTAAAAGTCCCAGATCTGGGGTCCTTTTATACAAGATTCTCCCACTTAAGAAAAATCCACTAGCCAAACGCCTAATAGTCCTCTTTTGATTGTTGGTGGCATATGCTGGGTATTCTCCTGACTGAATGTACCACTTGATATCCAAGAACCAGGGTTCTCCATCGAGCTTTTCTTCAACCGCATTACAGTAAGCATGCTGATCACGACTCTGTATATGCACTGGATCGATGTAGGCTTTGTCAGGATGTTGGAGCATTGAAGACAAAGTGGCTAAATCATCGGCAATTTCATTACGAATCCTTGGAATATGCCTAAATTTTACTAACACAAACCGTTGACATAGCTCCTGCAAGCATTGTCGATACAGGATGAGCTTCAAATCTCGCGTCTCTCAATCGCCTTGAATTTGATGGATGAGCAAATCCGAATCTCCCAACACCAATAATTCTTAGACTCCCATATCAACAGCTAACCTCAAACCAAGAATGCAGGCTTCATACTCTGCCATATTGTTAGTACAGTAGAATCGAAGTTGTGCTGTTACCAGGAAATATTGTCCTGATTCAGAGATAAGAACCGCACCTATTCCGACTCCTTTCATATTGACAGCTCTATCGAAAAATAACCTCCAACTAGGATCAACATCTATAGCTACTTCATCGACACACAACGCTTCTTTGTCAGGAAAATATGTCTTTAATGGCTCGTACTCTTCATCGATGGGATTCTCAGCAAGATGATCTGCCAAGGCTTGGGCTTTCGTGGTGGTTTGAGTCATATATACAATGTCGAACTCAGTAAGAAATATTTGCCACTTTGCCAATCGACCCGTCGGCATAGGCTTCTGAAAGATATACTTCAAAGGATCCATGTGGGAGATGAGATAAGTAGTATAGGATGAGAGATATTGCTTCAACTTTTGTGCCACCCAAGTTAGGGCACAACACGTCCTTTCAAGAAGAGTATACCTGGCCTTGTATGTGGTGAACTTCTTGCTAAGATAATAAATAGCCTGCTTCTTTTTGCCTGTGACATCATGTTGACCCAGGACATAACCGAAAGAATTGTCCATGACTGATAAATATAAGATCAAAGGCCTACCAGGCTCTGGGGGTACCAGCACGGGCGGATTTGACAAATATCTTTTGATTCGATCGAACGCTTCCTGACATTCTTCAGTCCATTTTACCGCAACACTTTTTTACAAAAACCTGAATATGGGATCACAAGTGGTTGTGAGTTGAGCAATAAACCTGCTAATGTAGTTTAGTCTACCAAGAAAACTCATCACCTCCGTTCTATTCTTGGGCAGAGGCAAATCCTGAATGGCTTTGATTTTTGAGGGATCCAATTCAATTTCCCGACGGCTGACTACAAACCCCAACAGCTTTCCAGATGGAACTCCAAATACATATTTTGTCGGGTTGAGTTTGAGATTATACTTGCGAAGCATTTCAAAGAACTTTATTAAATCTTTAACATGGTCGGCCTGAATTTTTGACTTAATAATCACATCATCCACGTAGACCTCAATCTCCTTATGTATCATGTCATGAAACATAGTGGTCATGGCTCTCATGTATGTTGCTCCAGCATTTTTCAAACCGAACGGCATCACTCGATGACAATAAGTTCCCCAGGGTGTGATAAAATACGTCTTCTCTGCATCGTCATTATCCATAACGATCTGGTGATATCCGGCATAGCAATCCACAAAAGAGGCAACCTCGTGTTTAGCACAGTTGTCTAAAAAAATATGGATATTGGGCAGTGGAAAATCATCTTTCAGACTTGCTCTGTTCAAATCACAGTAATCAACACATACTCGAATTTTGCCATCTTTCTTTGGTACGGGAACAACATTGGCTAACCACATGGGATAACGAGCCACTCGAATTACTTTGGCTTCAAGTTGTTTCATGATTTCCTCTTTAATTTTAATACTTACATCCGTTTTAAACTTTCTCAACTTTTGTTTGACAGGAGGGAACGCGGGATCAGTTGGCAATTTGTGAGCCACTAATTCAGTGCTTAAACCAGGCATATCATCATAAGACCATGCAAAAACATCCTTATAATCAATTAATGCTTGAATCATTCCATCTTTTAGCGGTGGCAAAACATGTACACTGATTTTAGTTTCCCTAACATCTTCTTGATCCCCTAGATTTATTGGCTCAGTCTCATTCAAATTAGGATTCAGTTTGTCTTCAAACTGTTCCAACTCCTTTCTTATTTCTTCTAGTGCTTCTTCTTCATCATATTCCCCATCCTGCTTCATTACATCTTGATTGGTTTGGATTTTAAGGTCAGGCTGAAAATTCCGCATGCATGTCATGTCATTAGAATCAGCATAAAGAGAACTGTGTAAGAAAAGAAAAACAAAATACGTTAGACACGAAACAAAAGGGACATTGCATTTCATTAAATAAAAGATAGAAGGGTTTGAACACAGATGCCAACATAACATAAACAAACTAAAATATGAATTACAACCATGAAATAACTCGGATAAACAGAAAGAAAAATAAAGTAAACTACCAAAACTCCTTCCTGACGGGGAGAGGAGTGACTTTCCAATTATTGAACCGGACAGCTGGACCTATGAATTGCACGTATACTATACTGGTACCTTTCCCTGTTTTGACCATATCAACATCAATGAAAAGATTCTGGCAGTTATCAACCAATTAAACTTCAAATTCCATATGCTTCATGACACCGCTCTTAACAAACGATTCACTGAGTAGTGGCATTGGGCGAGGGAGTGACCATGTTTCCTTTTTCCTTCCCTTGGCTTTCTTTAGATCTTCAGCTATAGGCTCAAATCCCAGACCAAACGTGCCCACGTTTTCACTTGGACATATGGGATGAACTATACCGTGCAAAGATGCTCCCAAACCCTTTCCTGGCTCAAATCCATATTTCCAAAGTTCACTCACCATCATGATAGAAGCAGAAGACAATTGTGGTCCCGGTATAGCCTTCCATTCAAGGATATGATTCACAGGCACTGTATCAAAAATTTGATAGACGAATGTCTCCTCTACGTTATTTGCTTCAATAAGAGACAAAGGAGAATCTTCGTAGGCTGACAAATCTCCTTCACCATGAATAACTACTTCTTGCCTGTCATGCTCAAACTTAAACATTTGGTGCAGCGTAGATGCAACCGCCTTGGCCTTGTGGATCCACGGCCTTCCCAACAACAGATTGTAAGAGGATTCTACATTCAATACTTGAAACTCTATGGCGAACTCAACAGGCCCTATGGTTAACATTAGTTCTATTTCACCAATGGAATTTGATTTTGCACCATCGAAAGCCCTAACACATACATTATTGGGCCTGATCCTGTCAGCACCGATATTCAACTTTTGCAAAGTAGAAATAGGGCAAATATTTGCACCTAAACCTCCATCAATCATAACATGAGTGACATAGAAATCTTCACACTTCACTGTAATATAAAGATCCCGATTATGCCCTGTACCTTCAACAGGCAATTAATCGTCAGAAAAGCTGATTCGATTGACCTCAAAGATTTTTCCAACCATTTTCTCAAGTTGGTTGATTGTAATATCCCTTGGAACATATGCTTCATTTAATACCTTCAGTAAAACATCACGATGCTCCTTGGAGTGCAACAACAAAGATAAAAGGGAAATTTGAGCAGGGGTTTTCTTCAACTGGTTTAATACTGAATACTCTGGCAATTTCATCTTTTTCAAAAATTCTTCGGCTTCTTCTTCGGTGATAGGATTTTTGATAGATGACGGTCCATTCACCGTTGGCTGGGACTTTCTTAAGCTTTCAGGCACGAAACATCTTCCTGACCTAGTCAAACCCCCTACCTCATCTACATCTTCCACAACTTTTTTCCCATGATAGGTCATCACATTCCGTCCATAATTCCAGGGAACCCTTTTCGTATCAACTATCGGAGGTTGGGTCACCGGTTTGAGGACAATAGGCGCTGCCAGTGCTCTTTTAACCATCAAGACGGGCTGACTCAGAGCTCCCACCACTGTCAACTAGGTTTATCCTGACTTAAATCAACATACCTTATGGTGCCTTGTACTGTGATCAGGGGTTTCTTTGTGTTTTCTTGGGCTTTATCTTCTCTCATTCTTTTCCGGTTCAATGACATTGCTTTCAAAGACTCCGCTACATTCACCGATTTCTCCTCAATGGCCTGTATCTTGACAATAGGCTTATAACCCCTCGCAGAATCTTTCCCATCATATATCAATTCTAACATATTGGCTTCAGCATGGGTTGGCAGCGGATTCTGGTTAATGTTTGGACCCTCCGGGGCCTGGACCAACATCTGATTCGTGTTAATTAAATCTTGGAAAACTCTCTTTAAATGCTAGCACTTCTCAATATCATGGCCTGGCATATCAGAATAGTATGCACACCTTAAAGAATAATTGAGATTCCTCGACGGTGGACTTGAAAGCCTTCCTTGAATTGGGCTTAAAACCTTCAACTTTCTCAACCTATCAAACAAGCTAGTATATGACTCTCCAAGAGGTGTGAATTGATTTTTGACCGCCTTCTCCTTCTTATACTTGGGCCTAGGCTGAAAACTGGGTCTGGAGGGGTTTTGGTAATTTGGTGGAGCGAAGGGGCGATTTTGTGGAGCTTGCAGGCGCCATTGGGGGTAAGAAGGGGTTTGGGCATATGGCTGTGCGCTATATACTAGGTATGGTGGTGGTGGAATGGAATATAAAGGGTTTTGTGGAGGGTAGTAATGGTGGGGAGGAATATATGGAGCTTGGGCGTAGACTTGGGCTTGGGATTGGGGATAGGGGCGAGGTGGTCTTTTGGGATAGGAATGGGTTCCAGCTACGACAGTCGCCATATCCTCTTTCTTCTTTTTACCTCCAAATGTGCCAGATCCACCTTGAATGACTTGTGTGGTGGCTTTTGATGTGGCAAAACTCACTATTCGACCGGTCTTAATTCCGTCCTCTATCATCTCCCCCATTTTGAGGACTTCCATAAAAGACTTTCCCATTGCCGGAAGTAAATGCTGAAAATAGGTCTCATCCTACGCCTGAATGAAAACTTCTACCAACTTACTTTCTTTCATTGGAGGCTTTACCCTGGCAGCCTGTTCACACCACCTTATCGCGTATTCCCTAAAACCTTCAGTGCTCTTTTTCTTTATGTTGACCAAGGATTTTTCATTCAGAATCTGGTCGATGTTGTACTAAAAATGTTGAACAAATTCAGAAGCCAAATCATCCCAGCTTTTCCATTTATCGATGTCTCGATCGATAAACCATTCTGAGGCCAGATCAGACAGACTCTCGCCAAAGAAGGCCATGAGAAGTTCTTCCTTTCCTCCTGCAGCCCTCAACTGGTTGCAATAATGTCTCAAGTGTGCAACGGGGTCACCGTGTCCTGCATACTTCTTGAACTTAGGCATCTTGAAACCGGGGGGAAGGTTGATGTCCGGGAACATGCAAAGATCTTAATAGGAAACACCCTATAATCTTCGATCCCTTGCAAATTCCTCATAGCCTGCTCAAAACTTTTCAATTTTCGGGCTATGATATCCTGTTCCTCTGCTGCGACAGGTTTCGCCGTATCAAATGGAAATGCAGGCGTCTGAGTGTACCCATACGGTTTATTCATTTGCAAAGTAGGCTCAGGGGCATAATACTGACTATCTGTAACCTTCAGTACTGGCTCACTGGCAGACCTAGGAAGCCTTGTTGTGGGACGCACAACATATTTAGGAGTTTCATGTGGTGGCGGAGCCACGAATACCAGTGTGATCGGTGGCGCTGGCTGAGCATCCGGTCTTGATTGGGGAGCTGCTAAGGGCACACCAAAATTGCCAGGATAATAATGTCGCGGAGTGAATCCTGGCGCATGCTCAGGTGACTCAGTAGGAGCAGAGAATTGTGCCTGAGAGAGCGGTGGGCAATTAGAGATATTTCCAAGACCTTCAGGGAGCGGAGGAGGAGGCATTTCGTTGGCCCATGCCTGGTGTAAATCTATCAATTGTTGCCTGAGCCTTACTACCTCATTATTGTGTTCAGAACTTTCTTCCCTGTGATCCTGATCCAGGTCAATGAGCGAATTTTCAATCTCCCTGCTAGCCATGGCGAGCTTTGCTTTGGATCTAGTGAAGTATGGGTGACTAGCCAGAGTGCTGCAAACCTACCACTGTTATCTGAAAGAACATGCTCATCAAAGATGACATCCGTTAGGATTAGGGAACACAACAAGCATGAGAATCACATTGGTAAAATTGCCCTAAATTCATGTTCATTTGTACCAGCTTTTGAGGGTAGCGAGGTCATTTTAACATCATCTTGATTTTGTCTACACTTATTTTTTTATCTACACTTATTATTAATATCATTATATTATTATATTTTTTCCTATCCATCTCCTTTTCTTTTATCTCATTATCTACCTTTATTTTATCATTCTTTACGACTTTGTCTTTTTTTTCTTTAAAAGAGGAAACATAATAAAAAATAATGAAACAAAATGATTAGATTGAACCCAAAAGTAGGTTGCCTACGTATCATATTGTACATGAATCAGATCTTGCGTAGTTCGGGCAGTCTTGCCAAAATGGTCAATTAAACTCTTTTTTCATTCTTTTCCTTGAAACTTTAAGAAGAAAAGAAAATAATAATTTGTCAAAAGAATTGACGAAAATCTTTTTGTATTTTTTTTTTACTTTTAAAATACCTATACAAAACAAAACCTATGATTACCAAAGAAAAATCTTTTGGGGTTTTCAATTTTGAATTTCATATGAAAATGAAACTTGAAACTATTAAAGGGAAATCTTTTTGTAGTTTTCTTTTGAAGATGTATATGAAACACCTACTCTAAATAAAGAGTGAAGAAAATCTTTTTTTGAATTTTATTGGAATAAGATCAACCAAAATAAAACCTACGACTATTAAGAATTTTTTTTGTATTTTTATTTTCAAGACATGTATGAAACACCTACTCTAGATGAAAAGTGAAGAAATTTATTTATTTATTTATTTATATATATATATATTTGTTTTCTTTTTTTGGAGTTTTTAAATAAGATCCCCGAACCAACAATAGGCTGCCTACGTATCTCACTCCCGAAAGAGGAGAATCAGGGGTGCGTAGTTCGTCCAGATTGGACAATTAACGATTAACTAATAAATTGATCCTAACTTAAGAGACACTACCAAAAACAAACGAAAAAAAACTTTTGGATTTTTCGCTAGACACTTTAACTAAGACTGACACCACCAATTATGAAGAAAAAAAATCTTTTTGGTATTTTTGCTTTTGACAAATAAGTAGAAAAGGCAAAGAAGCTTTTTTTTTTTTGAATTTATGGTACTTTGAGAAGACAAATGCAAAACGTAAAAAATCTTTTTGAGTTTTTGGATTGTGAAGAACCAAAGCCATAAAGAATTCTAAAATAAACTACGACATTCCTTTTTTTTTTTCATTCTTTTCGACTCACTTTTCTGTTAAGGTGCGTAGCCATAAAGAATTCTAAAATAAACTACGACATTCCTTCTTTTTTTTTCATTCTTTTCGACTCACTTTTCTATTTTTTTCTTTTTCGTTTTTGCCTACGCACCTTACTCCTAACAATTTTTTTTTTTTTATTATTATTATTATTTTATATTTTTTTTTAAAAATCAGTCCGTCAAATGATCACGTTACCCTTAAAAATGTAACAGTTAGCACGTAGGGATGCTTTAGAGGTGAGTCTCCTACAAAAGGCCATGTGGGTCCCGCTAGGTCTCCGTATGATGCACATAAGCATGACCTAAAGGCTGACCTACGTTGTGGCTCACTAACAAGGCTGTTCGGGGGAGCGTATGGTCGATAGTGGCTGCTTTGCTTTCCACCTACTCCATAACACCGACGGCTCCCCCCCTAAAATAACGGTGACTCAACTCGAGGTTGTGTACAACACGTGTACTACAGACTTGTTGCAGAAAGAAGGCCGGGGGGCGGACTCATGATGTCAGATATAAAGCGGTAACACATAGGATAAATACTATAAACAAAGAGCACGAAAACGCACAAAAGTGAAAATAACATCAACAATAATCACAAATAATGCTTATACATTCGTAATGCCAAACAAAGCCGATACGACTCAAAAATAAGCTCGAATTTTCATACCGTCCCCAGCAGAGTCGCCAGAAGCTGTCACATCCCCTTTTTACGTACTCCAAAAAAATTTTGTTTTAAAGTTCGAAAGGGCTTTATTATTTAAGTGACAAGAAATAAAAATTTATTTCGGAAAAGAATTATTTGCATTTTTTATTCAGAGTCGCCACTTGGCATAATCTGGTGTGCCAAGTCACATTTGGAAAATCCTTTTCGAAACCATTTGACTCTTAAACTGGTTTGCGAACAGAGATTCCGGCTAAGGAATTCTGTTGACCGAGGGGAAGGTGTTAGGCACCCCTCGATCCCGTGGTTCAACCACGGTCGCTTGGGTAAAGTGTATCAACTATTTTGGCATTACAAAATGTATAAGCCACCCAAAAGTACGCAAAATAATCAAACAATAAACAAAACAAAACAATCCAAAAATATAAAGTCCAGTCCAATTATTACAACCTGAAATAAAAAGGTACTGAAAGTAAACCTACGCTAATCCTAAACTAAGCTCCAATGCTTTAACCGATGCCTCGGGCCTTCACCACGAACGTCCTCCGGGTACATGATGCCTCGGGGCATTCCCCGGCCAAATGAGTACAATTTAAAATTTTCGTGCAATAAAGTAGAAAGTACCATTCATGCACATATTCAAACACTCCAACAAATCATTATTTCTAAATTTGACTACCCGGCCTACATTTGCCGATCCAAGTTCAACATCTCCCAATTCTGTCGTGTTTAACATTATCCATGCATCAAAATTAATCGACATTCATTTTAGCAATTTTTAATTCCCACACCCAATTCTATTTTTTAACACAAAATTTCTACAATCACGATTACTATAAACTCAATACCCATCATTCACATCACACACAATCGTAACCAACGAAATCACCAACCAATCAATACAAACAGTTATTCATCACCAACGAAGATCAAACCACCCACACGAACATCTAAATCGAAATACGAAGTATCCCAAATAATAAAATAGATAAGAGAAAGTGTAGAGTTGGACCTCGATTGAAGCTTTATTGTGCCAAAATATGTGATTAAAAGACAAAGTCCGATCCAAAACTCTCGATTTGAACCTTGATAACCAACAACTCCAAACTCGATATTGAATTCAACCGGACAGATTGGAAAACAATGAAAAAGCCTCACGATGAATGACCCACAAACCCGAATAGAACTCAAAAACAACCTAAGATCTCAAATTCGAAACCCCAAACTATCGATTTCCAACTAACCTTGCACGAACCAAACCAACTCGATATCGAGGAATAGCAAACTCGGATGGATTTAAAACCCTAAGAAATAAGAAATATCAAAAGAACCGAGACTGAAATTATGAAAAATCGAGAAGACCCATACGCGAAATCTCATCAGAATCGATGGAAAACGGATTAGGTGTCATTGATTGGTCACTGGCTTCACTGTTTCCGATGCCTGCTACCATCAACTGAGAGAGACGGACTGTTTCGACGGCTGGAGGAGCAGCTTGTGTTGGCTTGCTGGATGTTGACCGGTGCCTGCTGCCGTCGCCGGAGAGAGGTCGGATCGGGTCGGCGGCTGGAGGAGTAGCTCGTGTTGGCTTGCTGCATGTTGACCGGTGGACGGCTAACGGCAAGGGACGGAGGACTGTTTTGCCGACGACGGAGGGAGGCGGACTGTTTCACCGGCGAACAGAGGCTTTCTCTGGTTTGTTGGGGTGGGACGTTGGTTTCGAAGGGAGGAGGACGGTGATGACGGTGTTATTGCTGCCGTCGTTGGTCGGACGGAGAGGCGGCGAACGGAGGCTTTCTCTTTTCAGTTTTTGGAGAGAGAGAGAGAGTAGAGAGAGAGTGGAGCTGATTTTTTTTTGTATATGCTCAGGTCCCCTCTTTGTTTTTGTGTGTATATATTCTATATATCCTTTTCCAAAAATAGAAGAATGGTCTTTTTTCTTCCTTCTTTCCTGGAAGTTTCCCAATGTTTATTTCTTTTTGCCAAAGAAAATGAGGGATCCACGTGGAGGTAAGGGTATGGTAGGTAGGTAGAGGGTGATTTGTCATTTTCTTATTGGAGAGGGTTGTTAGGATGTTAAGAATAAAAGTTTGTTAGGGATTTTGTTGAGAGTTACTTTTTTTGTATTTTTGTGGGATGTAATCACGTGGGTGAGGGTACATGATATGATAAGGTAAAAATGAATAAAATCAAATTTTTGAGGGGGACAAAATTACGTGTTTACACCAAACAATGCCAGAAGATAAGACATACAATCAGCTGCCAAGTTTCAAACAGCTGGCAAGTTTCTCCATTCATAGGCAGAATTGGATGGTTGTACATGCCATCAAGCTCATGCACTCATTTATAATCATCACCACCGACTTACCAACCATCACCTCTAGCCATCATTTATAATCATCACCACCGGCAACCATTACCATAATAACCACCAATTTCTATCAACAATCACCATCATCAACCACCACTATTAATTAGTCACCACTACCGATAGTTATCACTATCATCCGATTTAATTATTAGTTTACATCCTGATTTACCACTATCAATCTCCACCATTAAACATCACTATTGTTGGACATTATCACCACTAATTACTATATACAACCACCACCATCAGCCAAAGCCTTCCACAACTACCACCGTTAGTCATCATTTCATCGACTAACAATAACATACCCAACATAATTTCATATGTGGGATGTATCATAAAGTGTACACAGATGTTACCCCTACCTCGTGAAGATAGAGAATCTATTACAATCACCATCATCAACCACCATATAAGTTTCAAAGATAGTTTATTAATATAACATTCATTAATTAATATTTCATTTGAACTTTATATTTAGTACTTTATTCGTCCTAATTTATATGCACATTTTCTTTTTAATCCGTCCCAAAATGAATGAAATTATTTATATCTTACACCACAAATTTCAAAAGTCTTCCTAAACTTTTAAGTAAACATAAGTTTTACACATTCAGATATCAAAAAACAAACAATCTTGAAATAGAGGGGGTTAAAAAAAGAGGAATATTATACTTACAGAGCCAGGAGTAAAAGATTCAGTATAACTGCCTTCAATTTTCGTCATACGAGGTCTCATATAAGGATCACATGACAAATAAATATTTTTCACCAAAACTGTATTGGAATTTTCTGGTACTTTCAGTTTAATTTTGTTGATTTTCAATTCCATATCTGATTCTTTAGGAAATCCATTTACATAATTCTTTAATATGATCTGATTGTTACTCACTTCTTCCATTTTTGATCACTCTAATGTTATTTCTTCCTTCTAAGTACTCTTTATGTATCCAAATAAAAGGAGGATGAGAAGAAAGTGTGAAAATGATGGGTGAATATTTTAATACTCGCCCTATTCTATATTAGTTGTTCATTTTTTCTTTTACGTATTCTGTATTGCCAATTTAATTTGGAGAAGGACCGCATCACAATGCACTCGTATGCTCATCATGCCAGTCCAACCATCACCTTCTTGCTTTTCTGTGTCAGGCTTACCATTAGTTATAGTATCACCTGAGTCAAGTCTAGTTGTGCATGTTGGGTTCGAAATCGAGAGGACGTCATGTGGAAGCTTAAAATTTGCAAATTAAGATAGTGATAATTCAGATAACAAATAAAAATATACTAAAAATATATTATTGAATATAATTTGGCTAACTGGCCTACACAAAAAATTAATATTAAAGAAATATAAAAATTATTGGGAGAAAATCTCTCCCTAAATAATACTCTTTAAAAACTACATTGTGGATGCTACTATGTTAATATATGAGAAGGGGGTCTTCTATTTATATTCTATTTATAGATGTTCAAAACCTTTCCTCCAAAAAATAGGTTTGACAAATATGAAAAAGTTTTATATTTTTTTTTCTAGGAAAAGTAAAAGTAATTATTGTATTACTTTTATTTTCCTTCTAAGAAAAATAAAATTTAAATTTGGTAAGAAAATCACGGCAAAAATCCTAACAAATCTTCCCTTTTTGGCTTGACTTTCTTCACTTGATCCGCCTTCTTCAAGTCTTTGTTCTTCACACAATCTTCATCGCATCTGCTTGGCATACTTTAAAAATGGAGCTTTTGGGTTAAAAATATATGAACTCTTTCAGGTTAAAAATATATGAGTCCTTTGTAGGGTAGAAAGTGAGCTTTATTTTCAAATATGTAACAGTAGGATTTTTCAAAATATGATTGACAATTGTCTCCACTTGTAGCTTTTGGACATATATCTTCACTATCATCAAATTGGTTGCAAATTTATTTTGAACCGCCTTGAACTTGTCTTCAACCTCGTTCACCAGACTATTGGACCTTTGAACCGTAGGCTCTAATACCACTTGTTGGGTTTGAAATCGAGAGGGCGTCATGTAAAAGCTTAAAATTTGTAAACCAAGATAGTGATCATTCGAATGACAAATAAAAATATATTAAAAATATATTATTGAATATAATTTGACCAACTGGCCTACACAAGAAACTAACAACAACAACAAACCCAGTGTATTCCCACTTAGTGGGGTCTGGGGGGTTAAGATGTACGCAGTCCATACCTCTACCTCTGATGAAGTAGAAAGTATTGGGAGAAAATCTCCCCCTAAACGAGACTTTTTAAAAACTACATTGTGGATGCTATTGTGTTATGATATGAGAATGAGATCTTATATTTATAGATGTTCAAAACCTTTCCTCCGAAAAAGAGATTTGTCATATATATAAAAGTTTTATATTTTTCTTTCAGAAAAAGTAAAAATAATTATGGTATTACTTTTATTTTCCTTCTAAGAAAGATAAAACTTAAATTTAGTAAGAAAATCAGAGCAAAAATCCTAGCGGTTCATTCCCTCAATATTGCTAACTCGACCATATTCATTTGTTACTGGTATGGTGAACACACAATCATTTAATGACAATGATGGAGGTGCGATGAAAAGAAAGATGTCAAGCTCTCACTAGCTAGTTAGATTTCAAAATTGGTGGAGAATAAGCAATCGCTAAAATTAGATTAATATATATGTTACATATGCTATTGTATAGGGATGACAATGATGCGGTGCAGTGTGGGTTTTTCTAAACTTATAGGTTTTAAAATCGCACCGCACCGCATCACCTTTAAATCCGCATAAACCCGCCCCACATTCATACCCATGCATAACCGCACTGCACCGCCCCATGTTTTTATTTTTTCCTTTTTTTTTGAAAAATTTGTAACTCCATTGAAAATCGTAATATTTTCAAATCTACAACTAGGAAATAATAACTAATTTCTATTATATCACTTTTCACTAAAAAATTGTCAAAAAGTATAACGTGTACAAGTAATGATCAAATATCATATTTTTATTAAAATGAATAGAGATGTTAAAAAAGCTACTATAAAATTATTTATTTGTAGTGCTATACATGTCGTTTTAAGTATCATAAAACTTTAAGTAAAGAATACATATAATTTTAGGTATATTCACGAGAACAATACTAATTTTTAGCTTTTTTTTAATTTAAACCCGCATATACCCGCAACCCACACCGCACTGCATCATTTAAAAAAAAACTTACTTTAACCCGCCCCACACCCGCACCGCACCGCATAACTTAAAACCCGCACCACCCCGCATATCTTAAAACCCACACCACACCGCACCTACACCGCACCATTGCCATCCCTACTCTGGTACGATTATTATATTCCTGAAGTAGCAGTACCTATTTTGTACTCTAGACATAATATAGTGTCCTTATAAATTGTAATATCGAGTAACATTGTGTTTGTTTGAGATGTGAATAAATTTACACATATTGATGAATGTATTTGCGTTCATTTTATATCGTGACCCGAGAACATGGAATCTTTAGCCATTTTGACTCAAAGACTTGCGAAGACATATGTATAATGGGCAGAGAGTTTATACCAATAATAGGTTCTCTCCTGCTGCATTCAGATGATAAATGATACCATTGAAGATAGCATTTTGAAACATCACTGGCTTCACCAGAACATGACTGGACTCTTAAGATAGAACCTAATGTTTCAGAACCAGTCAAGTCATAAAATTTGGATTTATTTTGCCCAGCATTGCTAGCTTTAAACAATGAGGGATCATCAATATTCCAGACAGAAAAGATGCAGAAGTACTACAGGCTTAACAAATTATACTGGACATAATATATAGGTAGATAAAAATGCCAAAAGATTCCACACTTAAATCCTCTTAGGTGGTAATCAAAAAAGCATTAGAATTTAAAAGCCTTACGTGTGATGCCGAGAAAACCAACATATTTTCTCAATATCTCAAAATAGTCTTATATTCTAAAGGTCATACAGAATATAGATGATAGAATAACTGCTCTGTGCGTAAAACGACAAAAGTAATCCAGTAAATTATATAACAAAAGAGCAGATATTAGTTCAAATACTCAAGCAATAGAATTAATAAAGCTCTTTATAAAGTGGAACATCACACCCATAACAAAAGTTACGTTTCCAAGAAATAAAACAACAAAGCTTGTCCATATTAATTAAGCCTTGAAATCAAATTAAATAGGTCCCAACAAACACATATTATTCGCAATAAAACTAATTCCCTGAAAAACATAAAAACAATCATTTCTCTAGTTATCGTCTTCAAGCTTGTTGGATGCTCTAACTCATGCAAGTTTCTCCTTCTTAACCATTTTGTTAAGCTTACTTCTTAAGAGTTGTGAATTGATGCCATCTTCAACTTCTATGTCAAGCGATTCAACCTCTAATAAATTTATCTTGGCTGGAGTATTTGTTGGAGTATTCAAGTCATTTTCAGGATTAGAATCCTACTATGTAAGGGCAAGTTTAATTGAATAATTATCGATAATAAACAACTCTAATGATAATTATTGTGTTTATATATAGAATGACAGAAAAGGCAACATTGAAATCACCGTGATTTCATGAGTTACAGCAACAACCTTTTCACAGTTGAAATCTGATTCCTATAAATTAGAAATTATTATATTAACAATTGTTCACAAACCTTTAAGGTGTTGATATATAGATGTGCACATTACAAATCAGTGTGCTTTTAGCTATGTATAAACAAAAACATACTGAAAAATCGTCGTCATTGGAAGAAGGTCGAAACTGCTTGGTAAGTTCTGTAGATACGTAATTTTTGACCCTCCCGAGTTTAATATATTTTTTTTTGAAATTAAATATTTATATTTTCGTCCAATATTTATTTTTACTCTTATGTCATTTTTAATAAATTTTTAGTTAATAAATAAATAAATAAATAAAGTTACATTTTGGGATATCTTATTTTTGTTTATATTTTAAAAATAATATAAAAATTCAATATATATATATATATATATATTCTTTTTAAATTTTAAATAAATAAGCTAGTATTTTTAGTACTATCTTAATTATATTCATTTTGACTATCTATAAACTGTTATTATATTTCTTAAATATAAAAAATAATTAGTTATTATTATATTATTTATTATATTTTATTTTTATTTTTTAATAGTATTATCTTTTATTAAAAAAAATCAAAATTTAAACCCCTCCCTTATCTGATGTAACTGTTCCCCTAAATTTTTCCTATTTAAGAACTCTTCTTACCCCAGACAACCTAGAGAAAAACTAACGTACTATTCTATTCAGACATAGACAGAGAGAAAATGGAGATAGAGTGAAAACCAGAAAAACAAAACATCAAACAAAAGAGAGAAAAGAAAAAGTTGAAGTTGGAGTTCCGTTCAAAATTTTTAGTGACAGATTTCTTTGGATATTATTCTGTCTAATTAATTACAGGTTTTTTATTAATCCTCTACTATTTACATTATAAATCTACTATAGAAAAGCATGAACTAAAGTTCAAATAATTTCATTACATTATTTAACATGTGAAATTGATCAACTATGTGAATTTTTGTTGTTACATATTACCTAAATTAAATTATTGAATCTTCATAGTTGTATACGGAAAAAATTATGTATTCACGCATTAATGAACACGCACAGATAGAGAATATGTATACAGACGGAAAGGAAAATATATCAGTAAAAAAAATAATGAAAAATGCTTACTATCAAAATACACTGCACACACCATTTATACTGTATTTTTCTCTTGACAATATACATCCACAAACACACAGAATACACTGTTACACATGCACACATACATAAAGTAGTGAAAAGAGGAAACGATTTTCATCAAAAGCCGTCCAATTTTCCGGCGAAATTATCATCGGAAATAAAAAAGCCAGTGACTAACTAATCCCAAAAATCGTTCCCTTCCTTTTTCCGGCGAATACCCATCAAAATTTTGATGGAAATGTGTCCGACAGTCTCAAAATCCGTTTAGATCAATCGAAAAAATACTGTCGGCTCAGTGTGTCAGTGTTCTATTAGAGAAAACCGACCAAACCACCCCAAAATTCATCGGAAATATCCTCCCACCGGCGCCACCGACGAAACACTGGCACCCAGCAATAACAACACCAACAACCGTCTCCCACCGACGCCGGCAAACCCATTTAACTTGAAATCCACCCCCTCCTTGCCGAAAAACCGGCAGATCTAGAAGCGCCACCATTCCTCTTCCCTTTCCCGACACCGGCGAACCTCCACCAGCTAGCCATCACTAGCGCCGGCGATGCCCCTTCTTCCACTCAAAAACTCGTCGGAATTTGCCGGTGGCACTAATGGTAAATAGCAGTGTTTTTGAGAGAGAGAAGAGAAAAATAGGGGTTGTGCGTGTATTTTGAAAATATATGTGTGGGTTTAGTTCAAACAATTTTTTTTTTAAATCATTGCAATACTATAATAATTTTATAGAAATTAATTGAAGCCAAAGTAGTGCGTTATTTATAATTTTATATATATGTAAAAACTGTGCATGTTGTTAAATATATTTTCTATTTATGATTTTTGATTTTGTTTATTTCACATAAATAATTCAAATTTGTATGATCTTTAAAAGTTTTATATAGTTACTATTTAGTGTTCCCTTTCGTTAAGGATTTTAAAAATTTAAAAGTGCATGTTAATTTTTCTTTTGCTAATATTAAATCATCTTTAACTTCTTTTGGTCATTTTAAAGTTTATTCTTCACAGTTTTATTCGAAATAAAGTGTAACGTTAGATAACGATGCTCGCTTCTTAAGTCATAAAATTTTTTTTGTGCCCTTAAATGTTTAAAGTCCGAATTAATGTAGAAAGAGCGAGAGAGTTATGGATTAATTCAAAACTTGTTGCAAATAATAAAAGAAAAAGGGAAAAATAAGTAGATAAGATGAAATCATCTCGAGTCTATAATAGAGAAACTAACGTCTTTAACGCTAGGCAAGTTTAGGCGCATTTAAAATATTCGTCTCAATTGAGAATGCGGCATACACATCTTTCTGAGACATTTAAAAATTCAAGGATGCAATAATGCACCTTGACAGATATTTTTTTAAAATTAACTTTCGCACGACTTATTTAATATAAGATAATAAACAAGTTTTACTATAATAAAAATGAGTCAAGATAAGTAATAAAAACGACCGTGCTAGAACCACGAGACTCGATGGGTGCCTCACACCTTTCCTTCGATCAACACAATTCCTTACCCGATCTTCTGTTTTCGCAAACCAAAATAAAGAGTCATTTTATTTTGATTAGGGATTCAAAAAGGTGACATGGAACATCATAACTCAATTCCAAGTGGCGAATCTATAAATAAAATAATCTCTATTCAAAACCGTCACTTTAATTGAAAAAATCCTTCGACTTCGATCCTTTCGGGCGAAAAAGAGGTGTGACATCTCTGGCGACTCTGCTGGAGAAATAATAAGGATTCGAGCTTTTGATATTGACTTTTACTTGCTTAAATTATTTTTATATTATGTTTGTTGGCCTAATGTGCTACTTGTCGCTTATTTACTGTTTTGATATTGTTGAACTGTTTTATAAATTGTCTTATCTCGCGCTCCCCCTCTGAGTCTCTGAAATAAGATAGAAGAAATTCAGCGTATGCATCCTACTTTCTATTTGAGATAGCTATAGTGTCAACGTACCTGGTGAAGGATTATAGTCACACATGTTAGGCGAGGTTCGGATCGACAACAAAGGCGGAGTAGCACTGTTACCGAACAAGTTGTCCCTCCCCAACTTGAGTGTCTGCGCGGGTAAGCCAGTCTAGACACCTATCCCTATTAGGCTTAAACTTAGTATAACTAAAACTTAGAATTTGATTATCCTTATTAGGTTCCGCTTTATTTGTATCATTTGCATTTGACTTAGCGAGACTCGGCACAGGAGTCGGGTCTATCTAGGACAGGTGAACCACTTTATAATGACCAACATGTGCATCCTACGTGCTCTTTGACATTTGTATGGAAGACTATTTGATTGTTGACCGGCTTTTAGGAAACTTTGAAATGCAAGAGATTATATTATTCTCAAATTTAGTTAATCATTTTTCAAAGAAAAATTTTTATTTTTAAAAAGAAAGGATTTTCTTTTAAATATATAGTGACATAGTTTTACGGACTTCATGAACTACGAGGGTCTGATTCTCACTCTTTAGTGGAAAATGTAGGAAGTCCTTCCCAAGATACGACCCTGTCTTTTAAAAAATTATTCATAGATTTATTGAGAAATATTTTTAAAATATGAGTACTTTCATAATTGTTTTTCTTATCCTTAGGTTTAATTTTATTTATATCTTAATAGCCCTGAATCTTTGGGGGTCATGAGGCTAAGTTTTTACAAAATAAATAAAATATATATAAATCTTAATAGCTCTGAATCTTTAGGGATCATGAGGCTAAGTTTTTACAAAATAAAATATATATAAATCTTAACAGTCCTGAACCTATAGGGGTTTTGAGGCTGAGTTTTGTATGACATATATTTTGAAAACTACGCATACCTGATTCTCATCTTAATAAGATACGTAGGCAGTTCTCAATGGATTCAGTGATTTAAAAAAAATGGTTGCCTTTCCTTATAAAAAAAATATTTTCAAAAATAATATATATATATATATATTATTTAATAAATTAAAAAAAAAAAAAAATGTTGTTTCTCATTATTCAAATAACTAAAAAAAAAAGGTATGTTTCTTTGTATCTCCAATTTTCACGAACTATGCATACCTGATTCTCATCTTTAATGAGATACGTAGGCAGTCCTTCATGGATTCGGTGTTCTTAAAAAAAAAATTAAACTCTGACACATTAGTTTTCTCCAAAATTAAAATAGCATTAAGGTGGTTGGTTTGTGGCTAAGTTGGCTTCTCAATCCATGCAATAGAGGTTCCAAAAAAAAAAGATGACCTGCAAAGAAAGTGTAAAGTCTGACAGTGAGGAAGAGCAGAATCAATTGATTTTGCAAGAATTAGCATCAATGAAATAAAATAAGTTATTGAAACAACAGATAACGGAGATATATCGAGTTTGGTTGAATGGACAAGCCCTGCCTTCCTCAATCCCTGAAATTTCTAATACGAATGATCCGAATTCTACTCAAGCTCAAACTGACGATCCATTTTACCCACCTGGATTCAGCCCACATGCTAATGTGTCTGGCGCTGCTGGTATTTCTACCATGCGCCTACCAAATTCATCTGTTACGAACAACCTGCTTTTCACTCCTGTAGCACCAGCTACTGCGGGTCCTCAACTGACAGTACAGAAAGATATGGGTGAACCAAGTTATGATCAATTGTATCCTCCTGAAATGAGTTTCAAACCCCCAAATCCACATTATCATGCTCATCAACACGATTCTCCTATCGTGATTGAGAAGATTGTTAAAAGTGAAGAATAGGAAGAAATAGCCAGGAAAGTAAGAAACTTAGAGCAGAGTATGAGAAATATGTAAGGATTAGGAGGACCAAAAAGTTTTTTATACAAAGATTTATGTATGTTTCCTGACATTCATTTGCCGCTAGGGTTCAAAATGCCAAAGTCTGACAAGTACGAAGGGCACAGTGATCCAGTGTCATACTTGAGGCATTATTATAACCAATTAAGAGGTGCAGGACATAAGGAAGAAGTACTTATGGATTATTTTGGTGAGAGCCTTTTGAGTCTAGCCTCAGAGTGGTTTGTGGATCAGGACATCGACAAGTGGAGTAGTTGGGATGAATTGACTAACTAATTCGTGCAACAATTTCAGTACAATGTGAAGCTGATTCCTGATGAAAAATCTCTGACTAATATGAAGAAGAACAACAGTGAAAATTTCAGGGAGTATACGATTAGATAGCATGAACAAGCTGCTAGTGTGAAACCACCAATGAAAGAAAACAAGATAGTAGAGGTATTTATTCAAGCGTAGGATGAAACATACTATCAACACGTGTTACCTGCATTAGGCAAGCTATTTATTGAGGTCCTATGAATGGGAGAGATGATAGAGGTTGGAATTAAGACTGGTCGAATTGTGAGTTTTGTAACATTGAAAGCGACAACTCAAGTAATTCAGAAGGGTTCAGGAAATGTTGAAGGGAAGAAGAATGAGAAAGATGTAGCTGCTATTTTAGCTGAACAACATGCATGTTGAAAAATACCATGTCGTTGTTGCCCTTAGTCTCAAACCCAAGTTCATGCCCAAGCTCCACATAATCACTCCCAAAATCCATTATACTCCATTCCCCCACCTCCATATCCAGTATATAATTCACAATCACATGTCCAACCCTCATCTTACCCATAATGGCATCTTCCAATTATGAAATATACCAAAGCCCTTCTAGGCCGATTTTAGATCCAAGATAAATAATGAAATAAGGTAGAAGTCGAGAGATAGTTTCACACCAATTAGAGAGTCATATGCCAGAGATTGGTACAGTCGGGCATGATCACTCTTCTCCTTGGGTACACTCCTAATCAGCATTAAAAAATTTTGATCCTAATGTACGATATGCATATCATTCTGATGTTCAGGGTCATGGTATTGAAGATTATCGGGATTTGAAAAATGAAATTAAAAGGATGATTCAAGATAAATCAATTATGGTGCAAAACATTGACAGTGAGGAAAGCTCTAGTCATGTGGAAATGCAAACCAGTGCCAAAGATGTCAAGCTCAGCAATTGGGAAGTCACTCCTCTCCTCGCTAGGATGAATGTTTAGTAGTTTGTTTTATTTTTCTTTCTATTTTTTGAATTATTTAATGATTGTAATTTTGAATCTATCTTGTTTTGTTTCTTTGTCGTCTTTGTTTAAACCCTTATTTTTTCCTTTCAATGAAAAGTGGTGTCCCTTGTTGTTTTGTCTTTTTTTTGTTTGTTTGTTTGACTTTTTTTCATGCAATTCATTTTATGTTGATTCTAGTGCTATGACATGCCAACAGAATTTTTAGCTAGATCTTAAAATCCAATTTAATCATGAAATATTGAATTAGAGGACCAAAGTTAGAAGAAAAAGACAAATGAGAAATAGGTAAAATGTTAAGACATTTGGTGACTATGTTGAAGCCTTCTTTGAAAATTAAGGCAATTATTTTCAGAATCACAAGAATAACTTGGTCATCAATTGAAAGATATGTCTCAATTAGGTCAAATAGTGGATGCGAGATCCCTATTCAAGAGAAACAGGAAGATAATCAGCTCCACTAAAGCATGAGTCATTCGATATGAGGGATGTACAAAAAAGGTGGAGTTGTAGGTTTGACAAGTGTAAAAGAAGAAGTGGCACACATGCAAGTGTCACACATGATCTTCATCTCCCACTTTCATATTGCATGTTATGTACTTGCATTTTCAAGGATTGATATGATGAAGACATTTTATTCTGCTATCTAAACATTGTGTCATCCTTCATTTACCTTATTTGAGATTTAGCGCTATTTTCTTTCATACCCATCTTTTGGAATCATGATAGAGTCAGCAAAGCTCGAAAAAAAAGTGTCGAGCAAAAGACTAGAGTCAGAAAAGTTTCAAAAAAGAAAGAGAAAGAAAAAAAGTGAAGAAAAATGTGGCAAAAAGAAAGAAAAGAGAAAAAGAGTCAATAACATCTGAAAAAATAGAATCAACCAAAAGAATAAGTTGTCGGAACTACGTGTGACCTGATTCTTCCCTATAGAGAGTGAGATACATAGGCTGCCCTACTCTGGGCTTGGTCCAACCAAATAAACGATATAGAATTACTTAGTTAAAGAAACTGGGGCATGGGTTAATTTTCATTGATTGAGTCAATTCCAAAAGTTGTAAGTTCCACCCTACTTCAAGTGTCGTTTGAGCCTCATGAAATCCTTTATTTCTAACCTTATTCAAGATCCAAGTTACAACCAAAGAAAGACCTTCAGATCAATTTTTGAGAATGTTAAGTCTACGCATGCAATGCATATGATGACGCATTTTAGGAACCACTTGTCTTCCTCAGCATAAAGAGTTAGGAGAGAAATAAAAATGAGAGAGACTTATTAGTTAAAACCCTTGCGGGCACCGTAAGACGATTGTGAGTTGAAAAATGAGAATAAAAGAGTCTCACTGGTGAAAGTTCTCACAAACACCATTGAGCAATGGTGAGCTGAGAGAAAGAAAATGAGAAAGGCTTGTTGGCGAAAACTCTTCAAGATGTCACTAGATGAATGGGATCTATAAGTGCAATTGACCTAAGGAACAACTCAGTTTTAGGGTCATTAACTCAACAACAATTGGTGGAAAGTTTGGATGAAAGATCAAGCAGCTTAATCCAAAAATGCATGGCACAATCATTAGAGTTAGCTGTCATTTTTAGATGAATTTTTTTTGTTTCTTTGTTTCAAATGGGGACATTCATTTTCCTTTTATTTCTTCTTTATATCTTTGTTTTCTTGAGCCAGTTATTAAAAAAATCATCATTATCATTTTTATCGTGTCTTTGAGTCTAGTCCGTATCATAACAAGTGAGAAAAAATTTCAAAACTAGTTACCAACTTCTTCAATTGCACAAAGTAAGACAAAAAACCAACACATGAAAGAGACATGATAAAGCATGCAGAAATTTTTGTCAACAGATGAGTCTGGGAACTCATGGAAATACCAAGGTTTAAAGGGTTTATTTGAAGAGCATGACAAAGTAGAGATACTGTGTTTGTTTCAGAGTCACTTCTAATAATTTGAGTTTGGGTCAATGATGCAGCAACTCGGTGACAAATGCTAATGGTTGGAAGTAAAGTTACATATGACGAGGGCAAGAGTGATTTCCACGGAAGCTAAAGCCATAAACCTACCACTATGTTTTTGAACTCACAAGTTTTCTTTAATGAAACAGGAAACATGTTACCTTTAAATCAAAGACTTCAGAGCATAAATATCAAGGGATGCAATGCCTTATTTCCACAAATGCAGGAAGCAATATTACTGAACAGCTTTGATAATCAAATTATGGTAAAAATTCATCATCTGATATCCCTCGGAGGCATACTTCTTTGTCCAGGTATTTTAGTTTTCAATTGCTAGGTGATATACTTTTTAAATTGAACCTTGATTCCTAGAAGACATACCTTTTAGTCGAGTTATTCCCTTTGATTCCTATAAGACATACCTTTTAGTCGAGTCATTCCCCTTGATTCCCATAAGATTATCCTTTTAGTCGAGTCATTCCCCTTGATTCCCATAAGACGTACCTTTTAGTTGAGTCATTCCCCTTGATTCCCATAAGTTGTACCTTTTAGTCGAGCCATTCCCCTTGATTCTTATAAGACGTACCTTTTAGTCGAGCCATTCCCCTTGATTCCTATAAGATATACCTTTTAGTCGAGTCATTCCCCTTGATTTCTAGAAGATATAGATGTACTTTCTAGTTGAGTCATTTTATTTAATCCCGATGAGACACACTTCCTTGTCTGGGTAATTTGAGTTTCATGTGTTAGGAGACGCACTTCCTAATTTCGGTCATTACTTTTACTCTGAAAAGACGCATTTCTTTAATAGGGCCATGATTCACCCTCTTTACTACAATTTTCAAAAGTTGTGATCTAATGACACTCAAAAAAAAAAAATTCTAGTACAAACTGGGGCAAAATTTTTGTTCATGTTTATTAAATTTTACTTTCTGCTCAGGACCCTCTTGGATAATGGGACTTTCCTTTTCTCGTTCATTTTTTATTTTGAGTTTTGGAGCCCGCTTGAAGAACAGGATGGAGAAATAACAAGTCAGGAGCCCTCCTGAAGAACAGAGTGAAGAAATAACAAGTCAAGAGCCCGCCTGAAGAACAGAGTGAAAAAAAAGCAAGTGCAGGAGCCCGCCTGAAGAATAGGGTAAAGAAATAACAAGTCAGGAGCCCGACTGAAGAACAGAGTGAAGAAATAACAAGTCAGGAGCCCACCTGAAGAATAGGGTGAAGAAAAAACAAGTCCAGGAGCCTGCCTGAAGAACGGAGTAAATAAATAACAAGTCAGGAGACCACCTAAAGAATAGGGTGAACATTATCAGTTGCAACTCAGGAGCCCGCCTGAAGAATAGGGTGAACATTATCAGTTGCAAGTCAGGAGCCTGCTGAAGAATAGGGTAAAGATTTCCAAGTTCAAGTCAGAGGAAAGTTTGAAGAATAAATCAATTATCAAGTTCCTCTCTAATGCCAAAAGCCAACGAGAAGGAACATTTCGTATTTCAAGTTCAACTCAGAATAACGACTATCTCACCATTTGAGAAATCATGAAGATTCAAATCAAGATTCCAGAAAAGCAGCATAGATAGGATCTTTCTCTTATATCTTCATTTTATTTTTTGTTAGTCATTTCAATGTAAAAGTAGAAAGTCAGAAACCGAAAACTCGATGGAACCTCACTCGGCCTTTAACTCGTTCTCTCATCATTTTACCTTTGAACTACATGTGACCTAATTCCCTTATAACCCGGGATATGTAGATGGTCCAAAATCAGGACTCGGTCACATCTTTTATTTTATTTTATCCTCACTTTTCAAAAAATTGAAGGATAAAAAATCACTTCTTTGTATGAAAACTCTTCAAGATTTCATGCAAAGAGGGACAAAATGTAGACAGTAATTTTTGACCCTCCCAGAGTTTAATATATTTTTTTTGATGTTAAATATTTATATTTTCGTCCAATATTTATTTTTACTCTTATGTCATTTTTAATAAATTTTTCGTTAAAAATAAATAAATAAATAAATAAAGTTACATTTTGGGATATTTTATTTTTATTTTTATTTTAAAAATAATATAAAAATTCGATATATATATATAGAGAGAGAGAGAGAGATTTAAATTTTTTTAAAATAAATAAGTATTTTCTTTAATATAAAAATTAATTAGTTACTATTATATTTATTATTATTATTATTATTATTTTATTATTTTATTTATTTATTTTTATTTGTTATTGTTATTATCTTTTATAAAAAAATAAAAATTTAAGCCTCTCCCTTATCAAATGTAACTGTTCCCCCCAAATTTTTCCTATTTAAGGACTCTTCTTACCCAGACATCCTGGAGAAAAATTAACGTACTATTCTATTCAGACACAGAAAAAGTTGAAGTTGGAGTTACGTTCAAAGTTTTCTGTGACAGATTTCGTTGGATATTATTCAGTCTAATTCATTATAGGGTTTTCATTAATCATGTACTATTTACATTATAAATCTACTGTAGCAAAGCATGAACTAAAATTCAAGTAATTTCATTACGTTATTTAACATGTGAAATTGATCAACTATGTGAATTTTTGTTATTACATATTACCTAAATTAAATTATTGAATCTTCATAGTTTTATACGGAAAAAATTCTGTATTCACACATTAATGAACACGCACTGATGGAGAATATGCATACAAACGGTGAGGAAAATATATCAGTAAAAAAAATAATGAAAAATGCTTACTATCAAAATACACTGCACACACCATTTATACTGTATTTTTCTCTTCACAATACACATCCACACACACAGAGATATGCACTGTTACACATGCACATGTACATAAAGTAGCGAAAAGAGGAAACAAGTTTCACCGAAAGCCATCAAATTTTCCGGCGAAGTTATCACCTGAAAAACAAAATCCAGTGACTAACTAATCCCAAAAATCGTTCCCATCCTTTTTTCGGCGCATACCCATAGAAATTCACTGGAAATGTGTTCAACAGTATCAAAATCCATTCAAAACAATCGAAAAAATACTATCGGTTCAGTGTGTCAGTGTTATATTAGAGAAAACTGACCAAATCACCCCAAAATTCATCAAAAATACCCTCCCACCGATGCCATCGGTGAAACACCGGTGCCCAGCAATAACAACACCAACAGCCGTCTCCCATTGGCACCGGCAAACCCATTTAACTCAAAATCCACCCCCTCCTTGCCAGAAAACTGACTGATCTAGCAGCGCCACCATTCTTCTTCCCTTTCTCGACACCAGCGAACCTCCACCAGCCAGCCATCACTAGCACCGGCGACACCCCTTCCCCCCCTTCAAAACCCGCTGGAATTTTCCGGTGGCAGTAATGGTAAATAACAGTGTTTTTGAGAGAGAAGAGAAAAACAGGGGCTGTGCGTGTATTTTGAAAATATATGTGTGGGTTTATTTCAATTTTTTTTTAAATCATTGCAATACTATAATAATTTTTTATAGAAATTAATTGAAGCCAAAGTAGTGTGTTATTTATAATTTTATATATATCTAAAAACTATACATGTTAAATATATTTTCTATTTATGGTTTTTGTTTTTGTTTACTTGACATAAATAATTCAAATTTGTATGATCTTTAAAAGTTTTATATAGTTACTGTTTAGTGTTCCCTCCCGTTAAAGATTTTTAAATTTTAAAAGTGCATGTTAATTTTTCTTTTGCTTGAATTAAATCATCTTTAACTTCTTTTGGTCATTTTTAAAGTTTATTCTTCACAGTTTTATACGAAATAATGTGTAACATTAGATAATGACAATAGTTTCATAACTCATAAAATATTTTGTGCCCTTAAATGTTTAAAGTTCGAATTAATGTAGAAAGTGATACAAAACTAAGTTTGTATCAAGAGATTCCAACCAACACAAGAACAACAAGATGAACAACAAGTTGCTAGTGAATTGAAATAGGCCTCACACGGCTTTACTAGACTTTGAGTTTGTGGTTTGAACAAGAAAATGAGATGGATAACAAGGCAACAATGCTAGTGAATCGAAAGAGCCCCATACGGCTTCACTAGACTTTAAGATTCAACAACACAATGTAAACAAGATTACAAAAGAGATAGAAACTTGACATACAATACTCAAAGATATAAGAACCCTAACCATGAGAAAGGACCCTAAGACTAGTGAATATCAACAACAGGTTCTTACTTGGACCAAGAGGAACTCAAAGAACCCCAAGATCCTAGTTTCTAGCCAACATACAATACAAGGATCACTCTCCTTATGAATTTCGGTTTTGGGGCTTCTCAAGTGAAGAGAGAAGTTCACAAATATTACAATGTAGTTGTTGTCTTTAATGTTATGAATGAACTCAGGCCAAAATAACCCTAATGTTGTCTATTTATATTTCACCACAAATGAAAGATAAAATAACCATTTAACCCTTGCCATGGGGTAGCCTTGTAGTGTAAGTTTATTACACTTCAAGGCTCCTCTGCACACTTAAAAATATTTAAACCATTTGGTGTATCAAGTACCAACTCACATATAGCCATTTGCATGAACAAGGCTTGGAGTCGTTGCAACTCACGTTCTTGGATTCGTGTGAAAGGTCTCAAGCTAGGAATTACCATACCATCCTCTCCATCTTAAAGGGAATTTGTCCTTGAATGCGGATCATTTCCATCCTCCACCGTTTCCACCCGAGAAAGGTCACATACATTGAAAGTGTTGTGCACTTGATATTTCGGGGGTAGATCAATCTTGTAGGCATTGTCGTTGATCCTTTCTAATACTTGGAACGGGCCATCACTCCGCGGCATCAACTTAGCATTCCTTTGAGACGGGAATCTATCCTTCCTTAGGTGCACCCACACCTAATCTCCCGGTTCAAGAATGAGATTTCTTTTTCCTTTGTTGGTTCACCTTGCAACTTCTTGGTTTTACTTCTCCAACCGCAAACTCACCTTCTCATGTAGCTTCTTCATGGCCTCGGCCTGTTTACTTCCATCTAAGCTTATCACAAGATTACTTGGCAAAGGGGTTAAATCCAAAGGGTTGAGGGGGTTGATGTCGTATACACACTCAAAGAGTGTCATCCCAGTGCTTGAGTGTATAACACGATTATAAGAAATCTCAATCAAAGGTAAGTGCTCCTCCTAAGAAGTCATTTTTCCCTTAACCATGGACCGTAGAATAGACCCTAAGGTCCTATTTACTACTTTAGTTTGGCCATAGGTTTGTGGGTGGCATTAAGTCAAAAACAAAAACTTAGTACCGAGCCTACCCCACATGGACTTTCAAAAGTGGCTTAGGAATTTAGAATTCCTATCACTCACTATGGTCCTCGGAACACCATGAAGTTTCACAACATTATCAACAAACAAAGAGGCTACACTAGGCACATCATCATATTTGGAATAAGGAATAAAGTGAGCCATCTTGGAAAACCGATCCACCACAACAAGACTACTATCCCGCCCCCTTCTAGTTCTCAACAATCCCAACACGAAGTCCATTGATATATCAATCTAAGGATGCAAATAGGTGGACAATGGGGTGTACAACCTGTGGGGTTGGAGCTGTGACTTGGCTCCTTTTCACTCAACACATTGGCCGTAAATTCGGGCCACATCCTTTTGTATTCTAAGCTAATAAAATTGTTCTTCCAAAATTTAGAGGGTCTTCTCGACCCAAAAATGGCCCATTATACCTCCATTGTGTGCTTTTCTCATAAACAATTCTCTCCACGAACTTGAGGGAGCACACAATCGTATACCCTTAAACAAGTATCAATCAAATTTGGTATAGGAATGGGAACCCCTATCCATAACCCACATATCCCTATCCAACTCTTTACTATCCCTATAGATATGAGCAAAGTGAGGGTCCTCGAGATATAAAGACTTGAGGCTTTCAAACCCCATCAACTTAGACGACAAAGTAGACACAAGCACATGTTTCCGAGATAAAGCTTCGGTAACCACATTGTCTTTAATCTTCTTGTAATGAATAACATTAGGGAAAGTTTTAAGAAATTCAATCCATTTGGCATGCCGCCGATTAAGCTTGTCTTGTGCCCGTAGATGCTTAAAGAATACATGATTCATTCGAATCACGAATTTAGGCCACAAATACTGTTACCAAGTGGCCAAGGCTCTAATCAAGCCAGACAACTCTAAATCATACGTAGAGTAGTTTAGAGTTTCTCTTTTGAGCTTTTCGCTAAAGTAGGCATAGGCTTCAATTCTTGCATTAAAATCGTGCCTATGACGACTTTGCTAGCATCACATTCGACCTCAAAAGTCTTGTAAAAATTCAATAATTATAGAAAAGGGGCTGAGATGAGCATAAATTTCAATTCCTTGAAGGACTTAGCTTGTTCATCTCCCTACTTGAAAGGCCGATCTTTTTTTATCACTTAGGTCAAGGGGGTGGCAATGGTGTTAAATCCTTTGAAAAAATGTCTATAAAAACTAGTCAACCGGTGGAAGCTTCTCACTTCACCTACCATTTTGGGAGTTGTACAATTTTTAATGGTGTCAATCTTAGATTCATCCATTTCGACCCCTCTTGAGCTCACCACAAACCCAAGAAATACAACCTCATGGAAACCAAACAAACACTTTTCTAGATTAGCATATAACTTCTCCTTTCAGTGGACATCAAACATACATTGTAAATTCTTTATATGCTCATCTAAGGACTTACTATACACCAACACATCATCAAAGTAAACAACAACAAACTTTTCGATAAATGGCTTCATCACATAATTCATTAAACTTATGAAAGTACTTGGAGCGTTTGTTAGGCCAAATGGCATAATCATCCATTCATAGAGACTAAATTTGGTCTTGAAGGCGGTTTTCCATTCATCACCCGGTTGCATACGAATTTTGTGAAAGCCACTCCTTAAATCAATTTTAGAAAACAAACACGAACAACTCAATTAATCAAGCATGTCATCTAGCCAAGGAATAGGGTGATGATATTTTATCATTATCTTGTTGATGGTTCGGTAATCAATGCACATACGCCAAGTCCCATCTTTCTTGGGAACTGAGCACCGGGACCACACAAGGGCTCATATTCTCTTTGATATATCCTTTGTTGAGAAGTTCCTTAACTTGGTGTTGCAATTCCTTGGTATTCGTCGGTTTTCTTTTACAAGCTGATTTGTTGGCCAATTTTGAGCCCGACATAAAATCAATTTGGTGCTCAATGCCCCAAAGTGGAGGCAATCCTTTTGGTAATTCCTTTGGTAAGACATCCTCGTAATCCTACAAAACATGAGAAATAAGAGGAAAAATAGAAATGTAAGCGGGCTTAGTATTAAAACAATGGGCCAAGAGGAGTATCAGAGTGTCCTCGTCATGATCCACAAATAGTTCCTTCCTCCTAGACATCATCACCATGCTCCCGTGCCCCTTAGAATTTAGGGACCCTTCAGATTTCCCTACTCTCTCTCTCTGATTCCCCTTCTTTCCCCTCACTCTCGACCTTCTTTCCCTTTTCTCTTAATTCCTGTATCTTTTGGTGTAATTCATTCACTTGGGAAGGAAATAATAGATGTTGAGCGACCTTTTGGATATCCTTCTTAAGTGTATACTGATTGGACCTTCTATCATATTTGGTCAACCTATCGTATTGCCAAGGCCTTCCTAACAATTACAACTTATCATGGTACTTGGCTACCTTAAAACGTATCACACATTTCCTTGTGACCTTTAAATCTCCGCATTCATTCAACCATTACAACTTTTTAGGACTAGTGTAAGGCGTAGTCTGAAATTTCAAGAAGTTCACCACTGCAACACTAACCATATTCACACAACTCCCACTATCTATCACTATAGTGCACACACACTTCCCTTCACAAGACATTTAGTATGGAGTAGATTCTCCCTTTGGATAGGATTATCTATCGCTTTACTAACCATGGTATGCCTCACTATAAACTTTGGAACCGCACACTCCCCTTCTTGTGGATAAGCGTCCTCACAATCATCATCATCATCATATGGCTTCCCCTCGACCGTCTCTCCATCTATAGTCTCGGCCTCACTCTCATCATCCCCAATACCCACTTCTTCACTAAAGAAATACAATCTACCTTCCCTTAGGACTACATTGCGTTGGTTAGGGAATTCATTGGCTTTATGCCCTCAACCTTGGCACTTTAAGCATTAGAACCCTTTAGGATTAGGATACCTGTGAGCTTCTTGCCTCGAAGGGCTTTTGTGGACTGTTTTGGACTTGGGCAGCCTTGTAGTGGCGGGTTGGTCCTTGTTTTTGGGCCAACCCAAAGAGGATTGAATGATATCCTTTCCCCTTGTCCAACCCGAGATTGTTGTCCCTTTGCTTTGAATGATGACCTCTCTTTAAGTTCTCTTTCAATCTCCAGAGCTGCTTGGAAAATACCTTCGATTGTATCAAACTTGTGAAGTGTCAAATGAGTGGAGATCTCTTTGTTCAACCCACACTTGAACCAAATAATGTCATGACTAATTTATTCTCCATGATGATCAAGCTTCAACATGAATTGTTGAAACTCATCATAATATGCCATCACACTTCAATTCCCTTGCCACAAGTTGTACAATCTAGCAAGCAACTCACGTCGATAACTCTCAGGAAAGTACTTTTGTTTCATTAGGTACCTCAACCAAAACCAAGGTGGTGGTTTTCCATCAATCAACTCATTACCAAACCATTTGACGTATTCTCACCATGTTTTAGCATAGCCTTAAAAGTGAACTATGGCACAATAACTTTTCTTCTCCTTCGATATATCATTCACTTGAAACACTTTATCACATGCCGACTCCCAAGCAAGATACACCTTGGGGTCACTTTCACCCTTAAATATAGGCAAGCTCATTTTGATGGCATTGATGCCTACGTCTCTCTCTTAGTGTCTATTTGGCATTTCTTCATACCCTCGGTATCTTCTTAGACCCACACGTCCCCTTCTCATATTCTCCTCCCTTATGTAAGCATCATCAGGGGATCCATACACTTCATAATCTTATCTACCATATTCCTCAAAGTGGACGAGACAGTTTTGAATATTTGAAACTTGATTTGGAGGGATTGGATTTTGTGGTGGTGGTCTTTGGTTTAGTGGAGCTTAGAAGGGAGGGTTTGGATTTAGTGGAGGTATTGAATGCCCAAGTCCCTCTTATGGAAGTTGAGGAGTTTGGGAGTGGGTTGTTCTATTGGAGTCTTTGGTTAGGGGATTATGGGTGGTTTGGATAGCGCCATTTAGTGAAGCGAATGAAGGATTTGGCAATTGTGGCCATGTTTCGGGAGTAACGGTGGCGGAGGAATTTCTATCATGTCCACTTGACGAAACATGTCAAGGAGTAGAAGGGTGAGAGTTTATTTGACTCTCCACTTGTTCTAACCTACCACTAATAGTCGTAACTTCTCCCCTTATGGCTTCCACTTCTGTACTCAACCTTTCAAGAGTTTGGATAATAGCCATAAGAGTGACCCTCATATTCTCTATTTCGTTAGAATCCACGGTTTGAGATGTGGTTCCCTCCATTGTCAAGGTATCACTTGCACAAGTAAAAAACAAGTTAGTTTAGAACCTTTCCTCACCCACACTCTCTCGGATCACTCACACTCAATCTCCACAAGTGTTGTAGATTGGCTAGTAACTGTAAGACCCCACAAAATCCTAAGATTAATTCAGTCCTTTAGGCTTGTCAAGGTTTTGCGACCTTTACATCTATTAAATATTGATGTTTAGGTTGATTCATGATCAGGAATGTCCGTAGGTGTTTTCAGACAAGTTCTGGATTTTTAAGACTTTGTTGAAGCTCCTTTGGAATCCCAATATAGTGGATCAATGCGATCTTAGTGTGCTTCGTAGAAATATTTTCCCCCTCTACCAGCATCCAATTCCTGTGAATCAACGTGAACATGGCGCGATGCGTTGGCTATCACATCGATGCCATCGACGTACCGCATCGACCTGTGCGTCAGCAGCCCAGTTTTCAGTCATTAAAAGACCTCATTCTTGGGGATATTTTGGTATTTTCCCTACATTCTTCAGCACCCAAAACATGAAATTAAGCCCTTTGAATAGAAAATATACTCATTAATTCTCCAATTAGCTCAAGAACAAAACCCTAGGTACTCAAATTTCAAATCAAGAACTCAAGCTTCAACCATAAACTTTAAGAAATTCTTCAACAGAGGTATGTGAGGTGTTCATCCAAGGGTCTCTTCCACCCTTGGAGTCCAAGAATCAATTTTTAAACTTTAAGTATAGTAATTTCATGAATCATGATGGGTTTGATAATGTTCATGTTTATTATGATTATTTGAGTTTCAAATCCATGTGTTATGCTAAGTTTCATGTGAATTTTATTGATTTAGTTGTCTTACCATATGAGATCATGTTAAAGCCTTCAAATTGTGAATTTGATAATTGACTTGTGTGCTCACATGTTGATTAGTGTTATGAGCATGTTCTATTCCTTCCAAGTGTTCGATAAACTATTCATGTGACCTATTAAGAGAATGAAATCATGCAAGTGTTTGTTAAAATGCCCCAATGAATAAATAATGATCAAGTTTATAGTTTACATGTTTCATGTTTATTCCGTGTCTCTTAATTTATGCTATCGAGTCCTGGGGGTACTTGTACCTGACATTTTAGCTGATTACCTAGAGCCATGGTTAGTCATAGAACAGTATCAGTCACATTATGATCAGTAGTACTCTTAGTTAGTAATAGAGCTTAGGACAACTCAGTTGATTCAGTAGTAGTTCAGTCTAACTTAGTATTCAGTTCAGACCTCAGTAAATTCTATCAGCTAACAGGATTCAGTAGTTTCCGTTAGTCAACAGAACTCAGTGAACTCAGTTTGGTTCAGCCAAACAGTAATCTCAATAACCATTCAGTCCAGCCTAGTACAGACTAGAAATTAGTTCAGTGTCTATTTCAGTTGGGAGTAGGATTCAGCACCGAGTTCACCCAGGGATGGAGGCATTTCTTCAGTTGAGGTTTTGACCTTTAGAAGCGATCCCTATGTTACAGAACTATGTAGCCAGCGTAGGTTGAGATATATTCCTGCCAGACATTATGAGGGTTGATACTTCTTATCCTAGTTATCCTACCAGCAAGGGTTGATGAAATATAGAGGGTTAACTCACAGTTTGTCTCTACACATGGCCCGATATTGACACCCTTACAACTGGAGTTATAGGTTGGACCCTAAATCAGTTAGAGAAGGGGCACGTCGGTTAGATGATTACCTTTCAAAATCTCAGTTTTAGTCTAAGTCTCAAAATAGAACTCAGTCCAGTTCTATAGGTTCAAAATTATCAGACAAGTTACTCAGCTCAGTACGGAACTCAGTATAGTTTCCCAAAATTTAGGACTGTCAGATACAGTCACCCAGTTATTAGTTATACAGTATCAGTTATCCAGTAAATTAATTAATCAATATTCATACTCAGTGTTCAGTGTTATCACGATTTTAGTTATGGTATACGTATTTATGTATGCACTCTTATTCAGTCATACTCATGTTATACAGTTATTATTGTTCATGTATACAAACCCATGCATTTCAGCCTTCCTCACTGAGCATACCAGTACATTCAAAGTACTAATGCATTCTTTTTGCACTATAATGTCTTATATCATAGGTTTCGATGCACAAGCTCCAGAGTACCCTCAGTAGACCATACTTTCAGCATTCAGCGTAGTGGTGAGTTCTTATAGTTCAAGGACATGATTACTATTTATATTATTTCAGTTTATGACAGTAGACAGAGTAAGTTTGGGACTATTCCCATCAACTCCATAGTTCAGACAGTTAGAGGCTTCCTATACTAGAATATTCCAGACAGTTATTCAAATTTCAGGTTTGTCTTTCAATTTTGGTATTTAATACCGCATTCTGTATTATTCAGTATTATTTACAAATTGAACCTTATGGCATGTTTTTGCCTAATTTTGTATATTATTCAGTGCTATTGTTCAGCTATTATAGCAGGTACCAGTCATGGATTAGCTTGTGGTCCCTCGGGATTATGAGCACCGTGTAGCATTCGGGGTACAGACTTGGGGCTTTACAAACTTGGTATTAGAGCCTAAGGTTCAATAGAGTCCTAGGAAGTCTGGAAGTCGCATCTAGTAGAGTCTTGTGCATGGGTGTGTTGCGTACCACACTTATGGACAGGAGGCTATGCGATGTTTTAGGAACAGTTTCTCTTTTTTCAGTATTCATTTTATGTGAGTGAGCATGAGCTCCAGTTACACTCTCTTTCTAATCCTAGCTTCTCTTCCATTTATATAATATGCCTCCAAAAAGGACTCAAGGAAGAGGAATGGGAGATCAATCAGCCTCTCAGCCTGTCCATCCAGATCCTTTGGGTAAGAATGTCTCCCACGCGGAGTTCAGAGCAGCCTTCACCACCTTAGCTCATTCTGTCACAGCCCAAAATAAATGTCCAACTGTGGTTTCGACCAGCACAGTGGCCAATACTACTGCTGCTAGGATTCGGGACTTCACCCGAATGAACCCTCCATCTTTTACCAGGTCTAAGTTAGATGAGGACCCTTAAGAATTTCTTGATTAAGTGTAGAGAGTTACCGATATCATGGAGTGACTGATGTTGAGAGCAATGAGTTGTCCATATATCAGTTACAGGATATAGCTCATTCATGGTTCAAATAGTGGAAGGCAGAGAGAGCTGCAGATACAGGGTCCATACAATGGGAGGAGTTTCCAATTACTTTTATGGATAGGTTCTTCCCTCTAGAGTTGAGGGTAGAAAAGATTTTGGAGTTTATAAACCTAAAGCAGGGCAATATGACAGTGCAGGAGTATTCTCTTAAGTTTACTCAGTTAGCCAGATATGCCCCGCATGTTGTAGCAGATAGCAGAGCGAATATGAGTAAGTTCGTGTCAGAAGTGTCTAGCAACGTGGTTAAGGATTGTAGGACCGCAATATTTATTAAGGAGATGGACATATCTAGGCTCATCGTCCATGCACAGAATATAGAGGAGGCCAAGAATAAAGAGAAAAAGAGGGAGAATAAGAGAGTGAGAATAGGTAGTTTTAATTTCGCTCAGCCTAAGTCAGAGGGTGGGAATTATTCTCATTTCCACCCAAAATCCTTAGTTCTAGCTCCTTCCTCATCCAGTGCTCCAGTGCCAAAATTCAAAGATGGCAACCGAGATAGGGCATCAGGCCCTAAACCCCAGGGTAGTGTTAGCAGTGCCCAAACCAATCCCCTTTGCCAAAAATATGGCAGAAACCACCAGGGTATCTGCAGAGCTGATAGTGATGTGTGTTTTAGATGTGGCAAACCAGGCCACAGAGTTAGACAGTGTCCTCAGGTGGGTTCGCAGAGTCAGCATAACCGTCCCCCAGCTCAGTCCAATTGCCCAAATCAACAAGGTGCCTCTTTCAGTGCCACCATTGGGCAGCGCCCAAACAAACTCTATGCTCTTTAGTACCGATCGGATCAGGAAAGTTCTCCTGATGTGGTCACTGGTATATTAAAAGTTTTCCATTTGTATGTTTACGCTTTGCTAGATCCAGGAGCTTCTTTGTCTTTTGTTACTCCATATATAGCAGTTGATTTCAGAGTCAGTTCCAAAATTCTAGAAAATCCCTTCTCAATTTCTACCCCAATGGAAAAATCTATCATAGCGAAACACCATATACAGGAACTGTCCGATTATGATATCTCAGAAAGTCACTTCAGTAGATTTAGTCAAATAACATATGACTGATTTCGATGTCATTCTCGGCATGGATTAACATCATTACTGTTATGCCTTTGTCGACTGCAGAAATAGAATTATCTAGTTTTATTTTCCAAATGAACCCATCCTAGAGTGGAAGGGTAGTACTTCAACACTTAGGGGTCAACTTATTTCTTACCTTTGGGCTAAAGATGATATCTAAGGGATGTGTCTACCATCTCGTTCGAGTCTAAGATTCTAGTTCAGAAACCCCTACTCTTCTCGAATGTGCTTCTCGAAGATCTTCTCGGAGTTCCTCCCGATAGGGAAATTGATTTCTGAATTGATCTTTTCCTAGATACTCAGCCCATATTTATCCCGCCATATAGAATGGGCCCAGCAGAACTCAGAGAATTGAAAGAACAATTAAAGGATCTCTTAGATAAGGGATTTATCAGACCCAGTGTGTCCCCGTGGGGCGCGCTAGTTTTATTCGTGCGTAAGAAAGATAGTTCTCTTAGTATCTGTATAGATTACCGTCAGTTAAACAAATTTATGGTCAAGAAAAAGTATCCTCTCCCCAAAATTGATGACTTATTTGACTAACTTCAGGGTGCCAGTTATTTCTCTAAGATAGACCTCAGATCAGGCTATCATCAGCTCAGAGTCTGGGAAAGTGACATCCCAAAAATGGCTTTCCAAACTCGGTGCGGTCACTTCGAATATTTAGTCATGTCTGATAACGGTCAAATTAAACTCTTGAATGGATGTAAGCGATCGTTGTAAATATAAAACCCAACTAGGTTGGGGTCGAATCCCACAGGGAATAGGATGTGAGCATCAATATGTTTACGAAATACTTTACTGGTAGTTAATCATTTCCGAAAGATGGGGGTTTAAAGTTCACAATGAATTAATCTTCACTCTCTAAATTTTAGTGTTGTTATTAATATAAATGGGAAACCAAAGTTATGATCACCAAAGGTTTTGAGTATTGATAGATACTACGTAATGTTAGAGATGCTCGGAGTGAGTAGAACAACAGAATATCCCTGACTATTATACTATCTGACTTATCTCTCGACCTCACCAGACAATTTATTATCTAATTGTCTCAAATTTAGATAACTTATCTATATCTAATAGGATGTTATCTCAGGTAGATTGATCCAGTTACGACATTAATCATTAAACAGAAGGTTGGTAGCTTCTGAGTCCCTGTTGATAATTCACGTCCTCTAGCCTATTTCTCCGTTAGAAGCAAATAAAACCTAAGGAATAATCTAATGTTTGCAACCACTAGATTTCAGTTAAAAACAACAGAATTTCAAGATTTTTTACTACTCTTTGAATCCGTTAAACACCTAGCATCTTATCAAACCCTAATCCTCGGATCGCATAACCCTGGCTAATGGAATTAGCCTCTCATGATTTGATGAAGGAAATCACAAGTTGAATTCATGATGATAATGATAAACTTATGAATAGTTGGAAAACAACAAGGAATTTCTTCAATTAAATCCCAAGGTAGAAACCCAAGAATAGTTTATAAGCAAGAAACTAAGAATAATTGATGAAAGAGAACAATGTGCGTGTTTCTCTCTCCAAAGTTCTTGTTCTGAATAATGAAAACTTTTTTCTATAAAAACCCTCAAAACTGCTTTAAATAGCTAATTCTAAATTAGGAAATAAAATAACAGAGTCGCAGTTGGGCTCGGATTTAGGTGACGGCATATTGGTGTTGGTCGTCAGGCTTCTGACGGCGTCTCAGATATGTCATCAGAACTCATGCCTTCTTAACCTGTTCTGCCTCACTCTAACGATGTCCTCCTACAGCTTACCAGATGAGTGATAGTGTGTAGCAAATGTCGTCAGACCTTCAGCTTATTTCACCATGTTCTATCCCAGTTGACGGCATCTTCTGACGGCTTACCACACTTGTGAGGACATATTGAGAATGTCGTCACCTTCATCAAGAAACTCTTCTTTACTGTTCTTCCTGGCGCCTTTTTTTGGTAGCTTACCACATCACTGACGGCTTGCATTAAATGCCGTCAGACTCATATCAGGTCACTTGTACTAGATTTTACTTATTTTGTTCATCTTTCCTATGTTTTCCTCCCATCCTTGCTACAACTGCAACATCACAAGAAAACAATCAAAAACAACCAAAAGTTGCTAAGACTTTGCAATTATTTAGAGTTAAAAGCCTCAAATGTGTTAGCATCTTCTCACACATCAATGTCCTTTGGTCTTACCAATTCCCCAGAAGCTTTCATGGACTTGATGAACCACGTGTTCAAGCAGTACTTGGACATATTTGTCATATTCTTCATAGATGGAATTCTTGTTTACTCCTGTAGTGAACACGATCATGCAGACCATCTCAGAATAGTATTGTAGACTCTCAGAAATCATCAACTATTTTCCAAATTCAGTAAGTGTGAATTTTGGCTAAGGTCATTAGAATTCCTTGTCCATATAATTTCCAGTGATGGCATTAGATTTGATCCCCAAAAGATCAAAGCAGTGATAAACTGTCCTAGGCCCATCTCTCCATCAGATACTATTACCGATGATTCATTGAGGAATTTTCATCTATTGCATCCCCTATGTCCAGATTGACTCAGAAAAAAGTCAAGTTCCGGTGAATAAATTCTTATGAGAAGAGTTTTCAGGAGTTGAAGACTCGACTCACCACATCTCTAGTTTTGACCCTACCAGATGGCTCCGATGGTTTTATTGTGTACTATGATGCTTCCATAGTTGGATTGGGTTATGTTTTGATGCAGAGAGGTAAGGTAATAGCCTATGCCTCTAGACATCTTAATCCCCATGAAAAGAACTATCCTACTCATGATCTTAAGTTAGCAGTAGTAGTTTTTGCCTTAAAGATTTAGAGGTATTACTTATATGGTGTGCACGTTGATGTATTCACTGATCATAAGAGCTTGCAGTATGTGTTCTGTCATAAAGACCTCAACCTCCATCAGAGAAGGTGGTTAGAATTATTGAAAGACTATGACATGAGTGTTTTGTATCATCTGGGTAAGGCCAATGTAGTGGCTGACGCTCTCAGTAGAATATCTATGGGTAGTGTTGCCCATGTTGAGAACAGTAAGAAGTTAGCCCAGCAAGTTCATCAGCTAGCTCGACTAGGTGTTCGCTTAGTCGATTTAACAAATGGTAGTGTATGGGTGCAAAGTAGCTCAGAATCATCCCTAGTTTTTGAAGTGAACGAAAAGTAAGATAGGGATCCCAGTCTAGTCCAGTTGAAGGAATCAGTCAGAAATCAGAAGGTATAGGTTTTATCCTAAGGGCAAAATGGTGATTTGCGTTGTTAGGGTCGTCTCTGTGTGACAGGTGTAGATAACTTGAGGCATCAAATTCTCGCAAAAGTGCATAGTTTGTGTTACTCTATTTATCCAAGGGCCACGAAGATGTACCACGATTTACATAAGATCTATTAGTGGAGTATGTTAAAAAGAGACATTGCAGAGTTTGTGGCTAAGTTTTCAACATATCAGCAGGTTAAGATTGAGCATCAGAAACCTAGTGGGTCCATGCAGGAGTTCTGTATTCCCACCTGGAAATGGGAAGAAGTGAACGTGGACTTTGTAATGGGTTTGCCTTGTACTCGTCGTCAGCATTATTCATTTTGGGTCATTATAGACAGGATGACCAAATCAACTCATTTCCTTCCAGTTCATACCTCTTATTTAGCCGAGGATTATGCCAAACTCCATATCAGGGAGTTGGTCAGATTACATGATGTTCCATAGTCCATTATCTTAGATAGAGGTACCCAGTGCACCTCTTATTTTTGGAAAGCATTCCAAAAGGGTCTTGGTACCCGAGTTCATCTCAGTACAGCCTTTCATCCTCAGACAGATGGTCAAGAAGGAAGGACCATTCAGACCTTAGAAAATATGTTGTGAGCATGTGCAATAGACTTTAAAGGTAGTTGGGATTACCACTTGGCTTTGATTGAGTTCGCATATAACAACAACTATTACTCTAGCATTCAGATGGCTCTTCTTGAGATACTTTATGAGAAGAGGTATAGATCTACCATCGATTGGTTTGAAGTGGGTGAGACCACAGTGGTAGGGCGTGACTTGGTGTTTGATACTTTAGAGAAGGTATAGTTGATCAGGGAAAGGCTTAAGACAGCTCAGAGCTGATAGAAATCATACACAGATATGCGCAGAAAGGATCTCGAGTTTGAGATTAGTGGCTATGTGTACTTAAATATCTCTCCTATGAAAGGAGTGAAGCTTTTTAGCAAGAAGGGGAAACTTAGTCTCCGATATGTCGGTCCTTACCGAATTCTCAATCGTTTCCGAAAGGTAGCTTACCAGATTAAGTTACCATCAGATTTATCTTCAGTTCATCCAGTGTATCATGTCTCATTGCTAAAGAAATGCATAGGTGACCCATCATTCATCGTCCTTATTGAGGGCATAGATATTCAGAACAGCCTCTCTTATGAAGAGATCCCAGTTGAAATCCTTGACTATAAGATTCGCAGACTGGGGAGCAAAGAAGTTCCTCTAGTCAAAGTTCTTTGGCGGAATCAGTCCGTTGAGGGAGCTACTTGGGAAGCAGAAGAAGACATACAAACCAAGCACCCTCATCTATTCTCCACTAATCCAGACTCAGCTCAAGGTAATAGTTTTCTTAAGCTTCATCAGTTCTATGTTCAGATTTCAGTTACAAACTTGGTCTTAGTTACCATTGCATGTTCAGTTATGCGTTCATGACCAATTCAGTCTTGTATCCATGCATCAGATATGCATGTTTAGTATATAGATTCAGTTTATCAATAGTCCCAATTATGCATTCATGAATCATGTTCAACTATATCCATGCATCAAATATGCATTGTTCAGTATGATGATTTAGAATACCGGTAATATCAGTCATATAGTCATGTTCCAGATGTTCATGTCCAGTAAGTAAGTTGGTCTCTTAGTATTCTCAGTCTCAGCAGCCTCATTCTAGGATGAATGTCCCCAAGGGGGAGATAATGTAAGACCCCACAAAATCCTAAGCCTAATTCAGTCCTTTAGGCTTGTCCAGGGGTCCCAAACTTGGAATAATTTTAGCTAAGTACTCAGACTTAGTGTTATTTTAGCCTACGAAGGTGGGCAATCTTATTTTTCAATCTTTACATCCATTAAATTTTGATGTTTAGGTTGATTCATGATCAGGAATGTCCGTAGGTGTTTCCAAACAAGTTTTGGATTTTTCAGACTTCATTTGAAGCTCCTTTGGAATCCCAAATAGTGGATCAATGCGATCTTGGCGCGCCGCGTCGACTATCGCGTTGATTAATATTTTCACCAGCTACCAGTGTCCAATTCCAGTGAATCAATGTAAACATGGTGCAACGCATTGGATATTGCGTCGACCTACGCGTTGGCAACCTAGTTTGTAGTCATTAAAAGACCACATTCTTGGAGGTATTTGGGCCTTTTTCTGATGTCCTTCAGCCCCCAAAACACGAAATTAATCACCTTGGAGAGCAAATATACTTATTCATTCTCCAATTAGCTTAAGAACAAAACCCTAGGTGCTCAAATTTCAAATCAGGAACTCAAGATTCAACCATAAACTTTCAGAAATTCTTCAACAGAGGTATGTGAGGTGTTCATCCAAGGGTTTCTTCTACCCTTGGAGTCGAAGAATCAGTTTTTAAACTTCAAGTATATGAATTTCATGAATACCATGATGGTTTTGATAATGTTCATGTTTATAATGATTATTTGAGTTTCAAATCCATGTGTTATGCTAAGTTTCATGTGGAGTTTATTCATTTATATGTCTTACAATGTGAGATCATGTTAAAGCCTTCAAATTGTGAATTTGATGATTGACTTGTGTGCTCACATGTTGATTAGTGTTATGCGTATGTTCTATGCCTTCCAAGTGTTTGATAAACTGTTCATGTGAACTATTAAGAGAATGAAATCATACAAGTGTTTGTTAAAATGCTCCAATGAATAATTGATGATCAAGTTTATAGTTTACATGTTTCATGTTTATTCCATGCCTCTTAATTTATGCTATCAAGTCCTGGGGGTACTTATACCCGATAATTTAGTTGATTACCTAGAGCCATGATCAGTCATAGAATAGTATGAGTCACGTCACGATCAGTAGTACTCTTAGTCAGTTACAAAGCTCAGGAAAACTCATTATATTCAGTAGTAGTTCAGTCTAACTCAGTATTCAGTTCAGACCTCAGTATACTCTATTAGTTAACAGGATTCAGTAGTATTTCGTTAGTAAATGAAACTCAGCGAACACAGTTCGGTTCAGCCAAACAGTAATCTCAGTAATCGTTCAGTCCAGCTAGTACATACTAGAAATCAGTTCAGTGTCTATTTTAGTTAGGAGTATGATTCAGCACCGAGTTAACCCAGGGATGGGAGCATTCCTGTCAGCTGAAGGTTTGATCCTTATCAGCAATCCCTGCATTATAGAACTACATAGCCAGCATAGGTTGACATATCTTCCTCCAGATATTATGAGGGTTGATACTTCTCATTCGAGTTATCCTGCCAGCGAGGGTTGATGAAAGAGCTTCCCTTTTTAAAGAGGGTTAACTCATAGTTTGTCTCTACTCGTGGCACGGTATTGACACCCTTCCAACTGGGTTACAGGTTGGACCCCAAATCAGTTAGAGAAGGGGCATGTCGGTTAGATGATTACCTCCCACAGTCTCAGTTTCAGTCTAAGTCTTAGAATAGATCTCAGTCCAGTTCTACAGGTTCAGGACTATCAGACATAGTCACTCAGCTCAGTACGAAACTTAATATAGTTCCCTAGAATACAGGACTATCAGATATAGTCACCCAGTTATTAATTATACATTATCAGTTATCCAATAAATCAGTTGATCAGTATTCAGACTCAGTGTTCAGTGTTATTATGATTTTAGTTTTGGTTACATATTTGGGCATGTACTCTTATTCAGTCATACTCATGTTATACAGTTATTATTGTTCATGTATACGAACCCATGTAATTCAGCCTTCCTCACTGAGCATACCGGTACATTCAAAGTAATGACGCATTCTTTTTGCGCTATGATGTCTTATATCATAGGTTTCAACGCACAGGCTCCAGATCACCCTCAGTAGACCAGACTTTCACCATTCAGCGTAGTGGTGAATCCTCATAGTTTGAGGACATGATTACTATTTACAGTATTTCAGTTTATGAAAGTAGATGGAGTTAGTTGATGATTTGTCCCATCAACTCCATAGTTCAGACAGTTAGAGGCTTCCCAGACTAGATTATTTCAGACAGTTATTCAGATTTCAATTTTGTCTTTCAGTTTTGGTATTTAATACCGCATTCAGTATTATTCAGTATTATTTACAGATTGAACCTTATGGCATGTTTCCACCTAATTTTACAAATTATTCAGCGTTATTGTTCAGTTATTACAGTAGGTACCAATCATGGGTTAGCTTGTGGTCCCTTGAAATTATGAGCACCGTGTAGCATCCGGGGTACAGACTCGGGGCATTATAGTAACCCATAAATCCTTAAGGTTTGAGTATGCTCTTGTCCGGAGTGGATTCTTGTTTGAAACTCAAAGAATTCCCGTCGAACAAGAGTCAAGGAGTCACAATGTACTCAAATGACAAAAGCACACAAACAAACGATGACACGAACACAAGGCTTCAAAGGACTAATTGACAACCTAGTAGGACTGTACTAGCTTGCTAATTAGTTCTCGAAATCAATTAGAAGAAACTAAGAATCAATAATTAGAAACTAAAATATCCAAATTGAGCTTAATTAATGACGTGAACAGTGATTAAGGTGACATGGCAACATGGTATTGGTCATGGGTCCATACATTTTGTTCATCAACTTGAAGCCTTAATCTTCACAATTTTGTAATGGATGACTTTGCTTTTGGAGGGAAAGTAAAGTCTTGTAACTTTTTCAACCTTTTCCAACTCAAAAATGTGAGGCTTGACTTTACTAGTTCCACAAGACAAGGCTCATTGTTTTAAGAAAAAGTGGTTGTTAAGTCAAGAAAGTGATGTTGGCAAGTCTTCTCACAAACAACTTTATAACTTTGTCTTGCAACCTTTTTGGATCTATTTTAGTTTTTATAGTGGTCAAAACATGAGATGAGGAGAACATCAAGATGAACACCACAACAATACTTCACGAACACAACCACAATTCACCAACAACAATCCACTTTAAATGTCAAGCAACAACAACACACAACTCGGCCTACTTCAAGTTCATCATACTACCACTTCAAGTCCACAATAGCTATGTCAATATGTTAAGCTCAACTTAGCTTTGGACACTTTTTTTGTTGATGAGAAAGAAATCAACACAAGAAACAAACTAGGAAAAAAAAATTATTGTAGATCTAACAATCATTTTCGGCCAAAATGTTCAAGAACACACTTTTGGTAAGAGCTTCCCAAGATTGATTTTGTAAGAAAAAAATCAAGCCTTGAGCTCTGATGCCAAATGATACAAAACTAAGTATGTATCAAGAGATTCCAACCGACACAAGAACAACAAGATGAACAACAAGTTGCGAGACGAGTTGTGGATTAATTCAAAACTTGTTGCAAATAATAAAAGAAAAAGGGGAAAATAAGTAGATAAGATGAAATTGTCTCGAGTCTATAATAGAGAAACTAACGCCTTTAACGCTAGGCAAGTTTAGGCCCGTTTAAAATATTCGTCTCAATTGAGAATGCGGCGTACACATCTTTCTTAGACATTTAAAAATTCAAGGATGCAATAATGCACCTTGGAAAATATTTTTCTAAAATTAACTTTCACATGATTTATTTAATATAAGATAATAGACAAGTTTTAATATAATAAAAATAAGCAATTTTAGGCCTTAACATAATTTATCAAAATAGTTTAAGTAAAGATAAGTCAATAAAAGCGACCGTGCTAGAACCACTCGAGGGATGCCTCACACCTTTTCCTCGGTCAACAGAATTCCTTACTCGGTCTTTTGTTTTTGTAGATCAAAATAAAGAGTCATTTTCTTTTGATTAAGGATTCAGAAAGGTGACTTGGAACACCATAACTAAATTCTAAGTGGCAACTCTGTAAATAAAATAATTCCTATTCAAAACCATCACTTTAAATGGAAAAACCCTTCAACTTTGATCCCTTCGGGTGAAAAAGGGGTGTGACAAGTTCCTCACCATCACAAATCTTAAGAACGGTATAAACCTCAACATGTTGTTCTACATTATGGCTCTTGACATCCATATTAAACAGGTCATTTTTATTAAGAATAGTATCAAGCTCCAGTGGATAAGCACCATCATCATCAGAATCTGTAGTCTGTAAGAGAAAATACATAGTAATTTATGTAGTAAAATAGTATTTTCCAAAACAATATAGATAACAACAAACTATGCCTTTAGAGAAGTCCAAAAAAAATTCTATGTGAAACACATCATAAAATACCTCGTCTACCTATCTTTTCAATTGAGTTGCAGACTTACCTATGAGCTTTGTTGCTTCACGATCCCAAAGCAATAAAGAAATAAAATTTGTACCATCCATTACTCTCACTTGAAGTTTATATCTAAAAAAAAAAGTTTAATATATAAATTTTGAATCATATTTCAAAATCTCATTTTAAATATTCACAATTTGGCTCAAACCTATGAGCAACAGAATGATCCAGACGATCATATTTCTTTCAATGAAACTTATTTTTAATTTTTGCGACTTTTTAGGGCACCTTTTGCAACCCATATATGACTAACCATTTTCCACTTCTATATGAACAATGGTTGCATATATCCAAAAGTTCCTTTCCTATCATATATAAAAAAGAAAATTCTATTAAGAATTAATTTTGTGGATCAATTGCTTATTTGTTAATTCCAAATGCATGCCAAATTATACTCACATGAAGACATTCAGCCAATTGCGCAATAATTTTACCCTCCACATCTCCAGACATTAGCTCATCCGAAATAGAATAAGTACGCTGAGTTGAAATTTGGCTAACTCTCAAAGTGTTATCTTCACGCACACCGATCAAACTGCGTTTATTTATTAATTTGCTATAGTTATAGTTGTGAAATTGAAATTGGCAAACCATATAATATAATATAGATCGATAGAAAACCTGGTCTTAAAATCAACAACTTGAGGAAGATCGAGATTAACCCAAAACTTTGAAGCATGCCAAGTAATAGTGACAAAATACTTATCTACATCTGCAAACACAAACAAAGTTAACATAATTTATGCGCTCGAATGAACTGCATAACAACTATGATGGGAGCAATGTTGGATCCATCCAAATATGAAGTAATTAGTTCAACAAATCACCCCAAAAAGTAGCCTCAATGTTGTTCAACCTACATGAAAGTAAACATCATCATAACAAAGTAAAAAATGTTATTTCTATAAGAATTAGTAATTCTATACATAAAACATGAGATTACTCATGGTCATGTAGCTCGACATTCATAAGACACTGATATTATCATTTTGTTTGTACGATTGAATTGCCCCATGGCCAACAATCTCACCAACGACATCTAATACAGATCCAAAAATCATAATAAGTTGGTTAAAAAATAACGATGTATATTATAATATAAATTTGTTATGATAATTACGAAATAATTCATTCTTGTCAACATCCACTTGGTCAAATCAAATGCTTATAAGGTCGTATATTGAAGATATTCATACCAAAAAATGGATCATTTATTTCTTCAACCATTGTTCTGTTTGTGAACGTCAACCTCATCTTGTGCTTAGTGGTCTTAAACTTGAAAGTATCTGAACCAACCCCGAAGTTTATCATTATATATAGTCGTAGCTTACTTATTTTTCCCTTGAACAAATGCATAACATATCTCCCAATAGTTTCATGGATACGATCTTCCTATATAAAAATTCAACACCTATATTATATCCATAATTGTAAAACGTCAATATATACCTGTAAAAATAATTTTAAAATTGATATATCAATACCTTTTCGTCCTGCAACATTATCTCCATCGATTATGGATTGTCTTCCTTTTCACGATCAGGAATAACCCACAATCGCACGACTCGCACTTTTAGACACCACTGCATTTTTGTCCCTGAAACCTCTTTGATTAAGTCAATCTTAGTTTCCATAATATTAATGAAGCGACGGAGTTAAGTGATTCTTTTTCTATAGATACCTCTGTAGCTTCAATGTTCGTATTACAGAGGAATCATCCTATTATATAGTAATTTTAACAGGTAAAATTAGTTAGAATCAACTATGATTAGAATATATTACTTTAACATATAGATATTGATCAAATATTTATTTACCAATCTTATATGCATGTTAGTCAAGATTAGTTGTATTACAATGTAGTAGCACTTACCATAGTCATATATGGTAATGATTGGCAGTGTAAAGTTTTGATTTAATATGTATACCTTTCGCTTACCATAGCCATCTAATTTTCATTAGAGCTGTCAATACGGGTCGGTCCAGCCCATTCGGGCTACCCCACACGGGCTTTGAGTTTGACGGGTCAGGCCGGGCTGGTCCATCAAAATGGTGGGCAAAAAACACCAAGCCCACACCATTACTCTGTGGGCCGCGGGCCTCACAGGCCAACCCACTTTTAAAAAAAAATAATATTTTGTAATTTAATTTTAGAATGTTAATAAACATAAATATTTATCAGATAATATTACATAGTATTAATATTTATTAATCAAGTCTCCAATACCCCCCAAAAATAATCCTAATAGCGAAATTAAATAACTTTTAACATGATATCCTTCGAATCAAATAAAAATACTAATAAGCAATCTAAATAGTTAATGAATAAAAATATTATTTATAATTAAAAATATTAACCTAATTTTTTTTCAATATATCAAAAGGACTAAAACACAAAAAATGCAAATATTTCATTCATTAAAAATAAAAATGAACTCCCCGAGAAAAGCTTTTATGGAACTTATTATGTATCCATCATTACTTTATCTTCATCAAGCATCTCTGAATCATCTTCTGGCAAGGTTGTCTCAAAATCTTCATTTTCATCTAAAATTTATATACAATATTAATTAATTAAACATTAAGAAATAATAAAATTTAAGAACTAATAATATTTTACATATATACGAAAAATATTATCAATTTGACAGAAATCATGCAACCAATTTCGAGTAGTAACAAGTGTTTGGACATTTTCATGATGGATGCAACTGCTATATTTTGTGAGAAAACGTCCGCCAAAGCTAAATGATGATTCTGATGCTATAGTAGTAATAGGAATACTAAGTACACCACGAGCCATCATTGAAAGATCAGGATATTTTTTAATATGATCCTTCCAATACATGATAACATCCACAACTTAAAATTTTTCAAGATCAAGCCTTGATTCCTCTAAATAAAGATTCAATTCCGACTTTCTATTGCTAGAAGTAGGTTCATTCTCAAATGTTTTAAATTCCTATGAATATTAAACATAACAATACTTAATACATAGAAATAATAATAATAATAATAATAATAATAATAATAATAATAATAATATTTGGTATAGTTAAAAAAAATTTGATTCTTAATAAAATGAAAATCACTTACACTAAACACTTAGCAACATCTTGCTTGCTCGCATAATGTTCATAAAACTTATACAATCTCTTCTTCACAAGTTTTAAAGGGGAGCAGAATGAGAAGACGGCACTTTGATCTTTGATGTTTAATTTGCTTAATGTAGACACGTGATTTCGTCCTCTTAAAGTTCAATTTTATTCACTTTTACCCATTTTATTTTATCGTACCGTGTACCCTCATCCATGTTATTATACCCTCATAAAAAACAAAAAATAACAAACTCCCTAACAAATTCTATCCTATCCTAACCCCTACATCTTATCCTAACAACCAACCCAATCAAAATAAAACACATCACACCCTACCCCCTGCCCCACGTGACCCCACCTACCCTACCTCACTACCCCACCCTCACGTCACAGCCTATATACACATACAAAGGGACCATATTCAGGGAGATTCCATTAATACACATTAAAGAAAAAAGAATACCAAGAACCGGATTTTTTTGGTTTCTTCCTCACAACAAACATAGGGTCCATTTTTTTTCTTCTTCCACAAAAATCACGTCATAGACACCCCAAAACCTGACATACACAGAGCACGGATAGAGGGGGAGGCATATACCATATTTTTTTCTTCTTATTCGATTTTGGATTTTGGGAATCTTGTCTTAGGGGTTTTGTTTTGGGTTCTAATTCTATTCGAATTTATCGATTTAGGAGGTAGTATTGTGTTTGTTTTGTTGGGTTTTTGAAGGTTTTTTTTTTGGATCGATTCACGATGCCCAGGTGAACAGCAGTAGCGTTATCCCCTTTCGTTCATCCGAAAGCGGTTCCAAAATCAATCAACGTTGGTTACTGCATTTGCATTCGGGTCAATTGGTTCATCGCAGTCAACTTCGGGTGGCAATTTCTTGAATATCGAGTTTGGATTCTATCACGATTATGGTCTCGTTCATTGTTCTTCTAGCCGATTTTGAGATTTAGGTTCTAATCGTCTCGATTGATTCATCGTAAGCAGTTTGGGGGTTTTAATTTCTGCCATCGATTTTGGTTTATTTCGTCGTTGGGGTTCTGGTTTGAGAGTTTTGATCTTGGGTTTTATTATCAACAAATTCGATCCTTTGGATATTTGTCGTTGGAGCTTAAGTCGAGGTTGTCGAAGGCGGGTTTTCTTTATCTCGTCGAATAATATTGGTCAAAGATCGCTTTAAGGTCCATCCCTCAACTCTATATTCTTGTTCTTGTCTCAAATGTGTTTAATTGTTGTGATTATGTGTGATGTGATCGTAGTTGGTGAGTTTTGTTGACGTTATGATGTCATGATTTTTGTGCTCACAGTGTGTTTTCGATGATATATGAAACGAATTGGAGTAATTTTGGTGTAATTGGTAAAAATGAAACTAGCGGGGATGGAATCGAGAAATTGATAAAAGGTGAATGTAGGTTAATTTTCGTTTTGTTGTCTTTTGTTTAATTCGGAATAAGCATGAATGTGATAGATTTGTGATATGTTGAAATAGATAGGCAATATAGGTTTGAGTAGGCAAAATTTAGGTGTGATGTGTTGATCGAATCCTTTGAATATTTGAATGTGTGTTTTTGAACGTATTTTTTAGTTAGCTTATTTAATTCAAATGTATTCATTCGATCGGGGAATGCCCCGAGACACATTGTATTTATTCACCGGGGAATGTCCTGATGTATCATGTTGGCGGAAAATGATCGTGATGAAGGCCCGCGACATCGGGTAAGGCATTGGAGCTTAGTCTAGATTAGTTTAGAATAGGATTTATATTTTCGTATTTTTCTATTTTTGAACTGTATAATTGGACTGAACTTTACATTTTGGATTGTTTTGTTTTGTTTATTGTTTGATTATTTTGGGTGCTTTTGTGTGATTTATACATTTCTTAGTGTCAAAAAATAGTCGATACACTCTACCAAGCGACCGTGGTTAAACCACGGGATCGAGGGGTGCCTAACACCTTCCCGTCGGTCAACAGAATTCCTTAGCCAGAATCTCTGCTCGCAAACCAGTTTAAAGAGTCAAATGGTTTTGAGAAGGATTTTCCAATGGTGATTTGGTACACCAGATTATGCCAAGTGGCGACTCTGAATAAAAAATATTAATAATTTTTTTTTCAAAACAAATTTTCATTTCTTTTCACTTAAATAATAAAACCCTTTCGAACTTTAAAACGAATCTTTTTGGAGTGCGAAAAAAGGGGTGTGACAGCTCTGGCGACTCTACTGGGGAATCTTTTCAGAATTCGAGCTTATTTTTGGAGTCGTATCGGCTTTGTTTGGCCTTACGAGTGTATAAGCATTGTTTGTGATTATTGTTTGTGTTATTGTTTTCACTTTTTGTGTGTTCTCGTGCTCTTTGTTTATAGTATTTATCCTATGTGCTACCGCTTTATATCTGTCATCATGAGTCCACCCCCCGGCCTTCTTTCTACAACAAGTCCATAGTACACGTGTTGTACACAACCTCTAGTTGAGTCACCCTTATTTTAGGGGGGAGCCATCGGTGTTATGG
>NC_061112.1:119760590-119788781 GCF_002878395.1 Capsicum annuum | reverse complement strand
ATCTGGGGTACACTCAGGGATATAGGGTCTGGCTTCAATCTATCCCTCGGGGTATCAGTGAACCCTTACCAGCGCAGCTTAGAGGGAGAATACAGGAAGAATGCATAGTAGACGACCATCAGGATGAAAGTGTAGGGTCCAAAGTGGAAACTCTAAGAGTTCAGTTAGCAGATTTGTTCAAGACGGTAGAAAGGTGTTAGAATAATCTTTCCAAGTGCACTCCTCATGAGGCAGGAATACGGGCCCGAAGTTTCTTCCCCAGTATCAGGGTGTCTTTACAGGATATTCTACAAAGTTTAAATGGGAGAAAGAGAACTTCACAGGCAGGTCCATCCCAGCCAGGGTCATCACGCAGAGCACAGTCGGAAAGAGCATTTCTTATCTTTATTCAGTTTGAGTCTTTTATGTGTCTATCATTGTAGGGTGGTGTCTGCTTTAAGTCGAAGTCAAGTTGTTTTTGGTATTAGGGTCTTTATTAGTAATTTCACCTATGTCGTCTTAGGGGTCTAGAATGTGGTTTCGTATTTATTGTTTAGTTTTAAAGTGGTCCCAAACTTTTTGTATGTTTTGTTGTTTTCTTTCTTCAAAATATTATGATGTTACGTCTTTCCTTTGTTTGTTTATTTTCATTTTCGCAAAAAAAAAAGTGTGGGTGATGTTTATGCACATGCTGCCCGAACTACGCAAGATCTGATTCATGTACAACATGATACGTAGGCAACCTACTTTTGGGTTCGATCTAATCATTTTGTTTTGTTGTTTTTCATTATTTTTCCTCTTTTAAAGAAAACCAAAGTCATAAAGAATGATAAAGTAAAGATAGATAACGATGAGAAAGGAAAAGAACAGAGATAGTTACGAAAAAAAATATATAATAATATAATATAATAATAATAAGTGTAGATAAAAAATAAGTGTAGACAAAAATCAGGATGATGTTAAAATGACCTCGCTTCCCTCAAAAGCTAGTAGAAATGTACATGAATTTAAGACAATTTTACCAATGTGATTCCCATGCTTGTTGTGTGCCTCAGTCCTAACGGATGTCGTCTTTGATGAGCATATTCTTTCAGATAATAGTGGTAGGTTTGCAGCACTCTGGCTATTCACCCATACTTTACTAGATCCAAAGCAAAGCTCGTCATGGCTAGCAGGGAGATTGAAAATTCGCTCATTGACCCGGATTAGGATCACAGGGAAGAAAGTTCTGAACACAATGATGAGGTAGTAAGGCTAAGGCAACAATTGACAGATTTACACCAGGCATGGGCCAGCAGAATGCCTTCTCCTCCGCTCCCTGAAGGTCTTGGGAATATCTTTAACTGCCCATAGCTCTCTTAGACGCAATTCTCTGCTCCTACTGAGTCACCTGAGCACGCTCCAGGAATCACTCTGCGATATTATTATCCTGGCAGTTCTGGTGTGCCCTTGGTAGCTCCCCAATCAAGACCAGCTGCTCAGCCAACGCCACCGATCACACTAGTATTCGTGGCTCCGCCACCACATGAAACTCCCATATATTCTACGTGTCCCACAATGAGACTTCCTAGGTCTTCCAGTGAGCCAGTACTGAAGGTTTCAGATAGTCAGTATTATGCCCTGGAGCCTACTTTGCAAATGAATGAACCGTATGGGTACACTCAGCCGCCTGCATTTCCATTTGATACAGAGAAGCCTGCCGCAATAGAGGAACAGGATATCATAGCCCGGAAATTGAAAAGCTTAGAATAGGCTATGAGGAATTTGCAAGGAATCGAAGATTATAGGAGTGTTTCCTATAAAGATCTTTCCATGTTCCCAGACATCAACCTTCCCCTCGGTTTTAAGATGACTAAGTTCGAGAAGTATGCAGGACACGGTGATCCCGTGGCACACTTGAGACGTTATTGCAACCAGTTGAGGGCTGCAGAAGGAAGGGAAGAGCTGCTCATGGCCTTCTTTGGCGAGAGTCTTTCTGATCTGGCCTCAGAATGGTTTCTCGATCGAGATATCGATAAATGGAACAGCTGGGATGACTTAGCTTCTGAATTTGTTCAACATTTTCAGTATAACATCGACCTGATTTCGGACGAAAAATCCTTAATCAACATGAAGAAAAATAGCATTGAAGGTTTTAGGGAATACGCGATAAGGTGGCGTGAACAGGCCGCCAGGGTAAAGCCTCCAATGAAAGAAAGTAAGTTGGTAGAAGTTTTCATTCAGGCACAGGATGAGACCTATTTTCAACATTTACTTCCGGCAATAGGAAAATCTTTTATGGAAGTCCTCAAAATGGGGGAGATGGTAGAGGATGGAATTAAGACCGGCTGAATAGTGAGTTTTTCCGCATTAAAAGCCACCACACAAGCGATTCAAGGTGGATCTGGCGCATTTGAAGGTAAAAAGAAGAAAGAGGATGTGGCAACTGTCGTAGCTGGAATCCATTCCTATCCCAAAAGACCACCTCGCCCCTATCCCCAATCCCAAGCCCAAGTCTACGCCCAAGCTCTATATATTCCTCCCCACCATTACTACCCTCCACAAAACCCTTTATATTTCATTCCACCACCCCCGTACCCAGTATATAGCGCGCAACCATATGCCCAAACCCCTTCTTACCCGCAGTGGCGCGCGCAAGCTCCACAAAATTGCCCATTCACTCCACCAAATTACCAAAGCCCCTCTAGACCTAGTTTTCAACCTGGGCCCGAGTATAAAAAAGAGAAGGCAGTCAAAAATCAATTTACACCTCTTGGGGAGTCATATGCTAGCTTGTTTGATAGGTTGAGAAAGTTGAAGGTTTTGAGCCTAATTCAAGGAAGGGTTTCAAATCCACCGCCGAGGAATCTCGATTATTCTTTAAGGTGTGCGTATTGTTCTAATATGCCATGCTATGATATCGAGAAATGCTGGCATTTAAAGAGAGTTGTCCAAGATTTAATTGACACGAATCAGATGCTGGTCTAGGCCCCGGAGGGTCCAAACATTAACCAGAATCCGCTGCCAACCCATGCTGAAGCCAATATGTTAGAATTGATATATGATGGGAAAGATTCTTCGAGGGGTTATAAGCCTATTGTCAAGATACAAACCATTGAGGAAAAATCGGTGAATATAGCAGAGTCTTTGAAAGCAATGTCATTGAACTGGGGAGGAATGAGAGAAGATAAAGCCCAAGAAAGCACAAAGAAACCCCTGATCACAGTACAAGGTGCCAGAAGGTATGTTGATTTAAGTCAGGATAAACCTAAGTTGATAGTGGTGGGAGCTCTGAGTCAGCCCATCTTGACGGTGAAAGGAGCACTGGCAGCACCTACTGTCCTCAAACCGGTGACCTAACCTCCGATAGTTGATACAAAAAGGGTTCCCTGGAATTATGGGCGGACTGTGATGACCTATCACGTGAAAGAAGTAGTGGAAGATGTAGATGAGGTAAGGGGTTTGACTAGGTCAGGAAGATGCTTCGTGCCTGAAAGCTTAAGAAAGACCAAGCCGATGGTGAGTGGACCGTTATCTATCAAAAAGCCTATCACCGAAGACGAAGCCGAAATTTTTTTGAAAAAGATGAAATTGCCAGAGTATTCAATATTAGACCAGTTGAAGAAAACCCCTGCTCAAATTTCCCTTATATCTTTGTTGTTTCACTCCAAGGAGCATCGTGATGTTTTAATGAAGGTATTAAATGAAGCATATATTCCTAGGGATATTACAATCAATCAACTTAAGAAAATGGTTGGAAAAATCTTTGAGGTCAATCGGATGAATTGTCTGTTGAAGGTACAGGGCATAACCGGGGCCTTTACATTACAATGAAGTGTGAAGATTGCTATGTCACTCATGTTATGATTGATGGAGGTTCAGGTGCAAATATTTTCCCTATTTCTACTTTGCAAAAGTTGAATATTGGTGCTGACAGAATCAGGCCCAACAATGTACGTGTTAGGGCTTTCGATGGTGCAAAATTAAATTCCATTGTCAAAATAGAACTAATGTTGACCATAGGGCCTGTTGAGTTCGCCATAGAGTTTCAAGTATTGAATGTAGACTCCTTTTACAATCTGTTGTTGGGAAGGCCGTGGATCCACAAGGGCAAGTCGGTTGCATCTACACTGCACCAAATGATTAAGTTTGAGCATGACAGGTAAGAAGTGGTTATTCATGGTGGAGGAGATTTGCCCGTCTGTGAAGATTCTCCCTTGTCTCTTATGGAAGCAAATAACATAGAGGAGACATTCGTCTATCAAATTTTTTATACGGTGCTAGTGAATCGTATCCTTGAATGGCAGGTTATACCGGGACCGCAATTGTCTTCTACTTCTACTATGATGGTGAGTGAACTTTAGAAATACAGATTTGATCCAGGAAAGGATTTGGGAGCGTCTCTGCATGATATAGTTCATCCCATATGTCCGAGTGAGAACGTGGGCACGTTTAGTCTGGGATTTGAGCCTATGGCAGAAGATCTGAAGATCTGAAGAAAGCCAAGGGAAGGAAAAACGAAACATGGTCACTCCCTCGCCCAATGCCACTACTCAGTGAATCATTTGTTAAGAGCGGTGTCACGAAGCATGTGGAATTTGAAGTTGAATTGGTTGATGACTTCCAGAACCTTTTTATTGAAGTTAATATGGTCGAAGCAGGAGAAGGTACCAGTATGGCAGACATACAATTCATAGGTCCAGCTGTCCGGCTCAATAATTGGGAAGTCACTCCTCTCCCCATTAGGAGGGAGTTTTGGTAGTTTATTTTGTTTTTCTTTCTGTTTATCTACGTTATTTCAGGGTTGTAATTTGGATTTTAGTTTGTTTATGTTATGTTGGCATCTATGTTTAAGCCCTTCTATCTTTTTATTTAATGAAATGCAATGTCCCTTTTGTTTCGTATCTAACATATTTTGTTTTTCTTTTTTACACGGTTCTATTTATGCTGATTCTAATGACATGACATGCATGCGGAATTTTCAGCCTGATCTTAAAATCCAAACTAATCAAGATGTAATGAAGCAGGATGGGGAATATGATGAAGAAGAAGCACTAGAAGAAATAAGCAAAGAGTTGGAACAGTTTGAAGACAAACCAAATCCTAATTTAAATGAGACTGAGCTAATAAATCCAGGGGGTCAAGAAGATATTAGGGAAACTAAAATCAGTGTGCATGTTTTGCCACAACTAAAAGATGGAATGATTCAAGCATTAATTGATTATAAGGATGTTTTTGCATGGTCTTATGATGATATGCCTGGTTTAAGCACTGAATTAGTGGCTCACAAATTGCCAACTGATCTCGCATTTCCTCCTATCAAACAGAAGTTGAGGAAGTTTAAAATGGATGTAAGTATTAAAATTAAAGAGGAAATTATGAAACAACTTAAAGCCAAAGTAATTAGAGTAGCTCGCTATCCAATGTGGTTATCCAATGTTGTTCCCGTACCAAAGAAAGATGGTAAAATTCGAGTATGTGTTGATTACCGTGATTTGAACAGAGCAAGTCCAAAATATAATTTTCCACTGCCCAAATCCATATTTTGTTAGACAACTGTGCTAAACACGAGGTTGCCTCTTTTGTGGATTGCTATGCCGGATATCACCAGATCACTATAGATGATGACGACGCAGAGAAGATGTCTTTTATCACACCATGGGGGACTTATTGTTATCGAGTGATGCCGTTCGGTTTGAAGAATGCTGGAGCAACATACATGAGAGCCATGACCACTATGTTTCATGATATGATGCATAAGGAGATTGAGGTCTACGTGGATGATGTGATTATTAAGTCAAAAAGTCAGGCCGACCATGTTAAAGATTTAAGAAAGTTCTTTAAAAGGCTTCGCAGGTATAATCTCAAACTCAACCCGATAAAGTGTGTATTTGGAGTTCCATCTGGAAAGCTGTTGGGGTTTGTAGTTAGCCGTCGGGGAATTGAATTGGATCCCTCAAAAATCAAAGCCATTCAGGATTTTCCCCCGCCCAAGAATAGAATGGAGGTGATGAGTTTTCTTGGTAGACTGAACTACATTAGCAGGTTTATTGCTCAACTCATAACCACTTGTGAGCCCATATTCAAGTTGCTGAAAAAGAGTGCTGCGGTAAAATGGACTAAAGAATGTCAGGAAGCGTTCGATCGAATCAAAAGATATTTGTCAAATTCGCCCGTGCTGGTACCTCCGGAGCCTGGTAGGCCTTTGATCTTATATTTATCAATCATGGACAATTCTTTCAGTTGTGTCCTGGGTTAACATGATGTCACAGGCAAAAAGGAGCAGGCTATTTATTATCTTAGCAAGAAGTTCACCGCATATGAGGCCAGGTATACTCTTCTTGAAAGGACGTGTTGTGCCCTAACTTGGGTAGCACAGAAGTTGAAACACTATCTCTCATTCTATACTACTTATCTCATCTCCTGCATGGATCCTTTGAAGTATATGTTTCAGAAGCCTATGCCAATGGGTCGATTGGCGAAGTGGAAAATATTGCTTACCGAGTTCGACATTGTATATGTGACTCGAACGGCCATGTAAGCCCAAGCCTTGGCAGATCATCTTGCTGAGAATCCCATCGATGAAGAGTACGAGCCATTAAAGACATATTTTCCTGATGAAGAAGTATCGTGTGTCGATGAAGTCATTATAGATGCTGATCCAGGTTGGAGGTTATTCTTTGGTGGAGCTGTCAATATGAAAGGAATCGGAATAGGTGCGGTTCTTATCTCTGAATCGGGACAATATTTCTCGGTAACAGCACAACTTCGATTCTACTGTACTAACAATATGGCAGAGTATGAAGCCTGCATTCTTGGTTTGAGGTTAACTGTTGATATGGGAGTCCAAAAATTATTGGTGTTAGGAGATTCGTATTTGCTTGTCCATCAAATTCAAGGCGATTGGGAGACGCGAAATTTGAAGCTCATCCCGTATCGATAATGCTTACAGGAGATATGTCAACGGTTTGTGTTAGTAAAATTTAGGCATATTGAAAGGATTCATAATGAAATTGCTGATGCTTTAGCCACTCTGTCTTCAATGCTCCAACATCCTGATAAAGCCTACATCAATCCAGTGCATATACAGAGTTGTGATCAGCATGCTTACTGTAATGCGATTGAAGAAGAGCTCGATGGAGAACCCTGGTTCTTGGATATCAAGGGGTTCATTCAGTCAGGAGAGTACCCAGCATATGCCACCAATGATCAAATGAGGACTATTAGGCATTTGGCTAGTGGATTTTTCTTAAGTAGGGGAATCTTGTATAAGAGGACCCCAGATCTGGGACTTTTAAGATGTGTAGATGCAAAAGAAGCCTCGGTAATCATGGTTGAAATACACTCTGGAGTATGCGGGTCGTATATGAACGGTTATGTCTAGTCAAAGAAGATTCTTCGAGCAGGTTATTACTGGCTTACTATGGAAAGAGATTCTATTTAATTTGTTCGAAAGTGTCATCAATGTCAGGTACACGGTGATTTGATACATTCTCCTCCTGTTGAGTTGCATGCAATGGCCGCTCCATGGTCGTTCGTGGCTTGGGGAATGGATGTGATTGGACCGATTGAGCCGAAGGCATCAAATGGACATAGATTCATTTTGGTAGCCATTGACTACTTCACAAAGTGGGTAGAAGCAGTAACTTTCAAGTCAGTGACAAAGAAGGCTGTGGTGGACTTTGTTCATGCCAATATCATTTGTAGATTTGGAATTCCTAAGATGATCATTACAGACAATGCCGCCAATCTCAATAGTCATTTGATGCAAGAAGTATGTCAACAGTTTAAGATCGCACATCGAAATTCTACTCCATATCACCTAAAGGACAATGGTGCTGTAGAAGCCGCCAATAAGAATATAAAAAAGATACTGCGAAAAATGGTACAAGGGTCTAGACAGTGGCATGAAAAGTTGTCGTTTGCATTGCTAGGTTATCGCACTACTGTTCACACTTCAATAGGGGCAACTCCATATTTATTGGTGTATGGGATAGAAGCAGTCATCCCTGCAGAAGTTGAAATTCCCTCTCTTCGAGTCATTGTAGAAGCAGAGATTGATGATGACGAATGGGTAAAAACCTGGTTGGAACATTTGAGTTTGATTGAGGAAAAAAGGCTAGCATCTGTGTGTTATGGCTAGTTGTATCAGAGGAGGATGGCTCGAGCGTATAACAAAAAGGTCCATCCCAGGAATTTTGAAGTTGGTCAGTTGGTATTGAGACGTATCCTTCCTCACCAGGTTGAAGCGAAAGGCAAGTTCTCCCCAAACTGGCAAGGTCCCTTCGTTGTGAAGAAAGTGTTGCCCAATGGAGCCTTATATTTGACAGATACTGAAGGCAAAATGGCAGAAATGGCTATCAATGCTGATGCGTCAAAAGATATTATGTATGATATTTAATCCTTTGTTGATTTTATTGCATGTTTAGTACTTGCATTTTTTAAGATTGATATGATGAAGGCATTTTATTCTGCTATCCAAACATTGTGTCATCCTTTGTTTACCCGTTTGAGCTTTATTTTATTTTTCTTTCATATCCCTCTTTTGGAATCAAAATAGAGTCAAAGACAAATATCAAGAAAATAAGAATAAAAGAAAGAGTTCGAAAATAAAAGAAAAATTAAATCAAAACAAAGAACAAGTTGATGGAACTACGTGCGACCTGATTCTCCTCTCTCGGGAGTGAGATATGTAGGATGCCCTATTTCGGGCTCGATCCAACCAAATAAAGATCTAAGATTCACCCAGACAACAAAACTGGGGCATGAGTTAATGTGTTGTTTGAGTCGATTCCAAAAGTTGTAAGTCCCACCCCCACTTCAAGTATCGTTTGAGCCCCTTACCACCTTTTCTAACCTTAACCAAAAGCCAAGTTACAACCAAACAAAGTCCTTCAGATCAATTTTTGATAATGTTAAGTCCAAGCATGCAATGGATATGATGATCATTGTAAGGTACCACTTGTCTCCCTCAGCATAAGAAATCAGGAAAGAAATACAAAAATGAGAGAGTCTTATTGGTGAAAACCCCCATGGGCATCATAAGGCGATGGTGAGTTGAGAGAAATAACAATGAGAGAGTCTTATTGGTGAAAATCCTTGCAGGCACCATAAGGCGATGGTGAGTAGAGAGAAATAAAAATGAGAGAGTCTTATTGGTGAAAACCCTCACGGGCATCGTAAGGCGATGAAGAGTTCAAGAGAAAAGTGAAAAGTGAAAAGAAAGAGATTGGTTGGCGAAAGTTTTTCAAGATGTCGTCAATCGAATGTGATGTATGAGTCCAATGGATTTGAAGAAGCGGCTCAACGGCAAAGGCACGAACTCAACAACAAATGGGGAGTTTGGATAGGAAGATCAGACAGCTCAATCCAAAATGCATGTCATACTCATTGGAGTTGGTTGTCGTATTCAGATAAGTTTTCTTTTGAATATGGGACATTGCCCTTTTGTTTCATTTACATATTCATGCTTTTTGTCTTTTTATGTCATTTATCAAAATAAAAGTCACCATCATTTCTTTACATTTTGAGTCAAGTCTGTGTCAACACAAGCGAGAAAGGATTTTAAAATTTACTACCAGTCTTTCCAATTATATGAGGAAAATCCAAGGAACAGCACAGGAAAGAAATATGATCGTAATTCAACATGAAGCAAAGGAAGTCTATCAACCGACAGGATATTGGATTCGTGGAAGCATTCAGATTTGGGAAAAGAGTGCAGCTCAGGGGCATGGTAAAATAGAAACCCATTATTCGAGTCAGAACTCACTTCCCTCAATCTGGATCCGGGTCAATGATGCGGCAAGACAGGGCAAGTGTTAGCGATTTGGAACAAAGATGAAAGGAACGAGTGCTGGGCAGATACCTGAGAAGCCAAGATCTGCAAGCCACCACTAAGTTTTTAACTGACAAATTTTCTTTGTTGAAAATAGGGGCAAATTCGCTTCACTTAATTCAGCTACCATTGGAAATGAACATCCGTGGGATTTTACTTTATGTTCAGGACCCTCCTAAAAAATGGGATTTTACCTTATGTTCAGGACCCTCCTAAAAATGGGATTTTACTTTCTGTCCAGGACCCTCCTGAAAAATGGGATTTTACTTTATGCTCAGGACCCTCCTGAAAAATGGGATTTTACTTTCTGTTCAGGACCCTCCTGAAAAATGGGACTTTACTTTCTGTTCAGGACCCTCCTGGAAAATGGGACAACGCTTTCAAAAATGAAATACTACTTTACTATAATTTTTTGTTTGGGATAATTTTCGTTCTAGTTTTAATTTTGGGTTTCAGGAGCCCGCCTGGAGAACAGGGTGATGAAATATCAAGTCAGGAGCCCGCCTGGAGAACAGAGTGAAGAAATGAAAAGTCAAGCAACAAAGTGATGGAATAGAAAGTCAGGAGCCCGCCTGGAGAATAGGGTGAAGAAATGAAAAGTCAAGCAACAAAGTGAAGCAATTGAAAGCCAAGCAACAAGTTGGAAGAAATTGCAAGTCAGGAGCCCGCCTGAAGAATAGGGTGATAAAAGTTGAGTCAAGAGCCAACAGAAGCTGTATAGATAGGATTTTTGTAATTTCATTTATGTTTTAACTTGTAATTTTTATTTTTTTGATGTAATGACAGAACCGCGGACCGGAACCTCGATGGAACCTCACTTGACTCTCCAACTCAGTATAGTCCACCTCCTTCCAATCTTTTGAGATACTTGTCACTTGATCCCCTCATAATTTGGGTGGGTAGGATGTCCTAAGTCAAGACCTGATTTTTCTCCTTCCTCTTGCTCTGTGCTTTTAAATAAAGGTCAGGACAAAATTCCACCTCGTTGTCTACTGCTTTGTATGAAAACACCATGTGTTTACATCCAAAGGGGGCATGATGTAGCACGTGATTTCGTCCTCTTAAAGTTCAATTTTATTCACTTTTACCCATTTTATTTTATCCTACCGTGTACCCTCATCCATGTTATTATACCCTCATAAAAAACAAAAAATAACAAACTCCCTAACAAATTCTATCCTATCCTAACCCCTACATCTTATCCTAAACAACCTACCCAATCAAAATAAAACACATCACACCCTACCCCTTACCCTACGTGACCCCACCTACCCTACCTCACTATCCCACCCTCACCTCACAGCCTATATACACTCATAAAGGGACCATATTCAAGGAGATTCCATTAATACACATTAAAGAAAAAAGAATACCAAGAACCAAATTTTTTTGGTTTCTTCCTCACAACAACAATAGGGTCCATTTTTTTTCTTCTTCCACAAAACTCACGCCATAGACACCCCAAAACCTGACATACACAGAACACGGATAGAGGGGGAGGCATATACCATTTTTTTTTTTCTTCTTATTCAGTTTTGGATTTTGGGAATCTTGTCTTAGGGGTTTTGTTTTGGGTTCTAATTCTGTTCGAATTTATCGATTTAGGAGGTAGTATTGTGTTTGTTTTGTTGGTTTTTTGAAGTTTTTTTTTTGGATCAATTCACGATGCCCAGGTGAACAGCAGTAGTGTTATCCCCTTTTGTTCATCCGAAAGCGGTTCCAAAATCAATCAACGTTGGTTACTGCATTTGCATTCGGGTCAGTTGGTTCGTCGCAGTCAACTTTGGGTAGCAATTTCTTGAATATCGAGTTTGGGTTCTATCACGATTATGGTCTCGTTCATTGTTCTTCCAGCCGATTTCGAGATTTAGGTTCTACTCGTCTCAATTGATTCATCATAAGCAGTTTTGGGGGTTTCAATTTCTGCCATCGATTTCGGTTCATTTCGTCGTTGGGGTTCTGGTTTGAGAGTTTCGATCTTGGGTTTTATTATCAACAAATTCGATCCTTTGGAGATTTGTCGTTGGAGCTTAAGTCGAGGTTGTCGAAGGCGGGTTTTCTTTATCTCGTCGAATAATATTGGTCAAAGAGCGGTTTAAGGTCCATCCCTCAACTCTATATTCTTGTTCTCGTCTCAAATGTGTTTAATTGTTGTGATTATGTGTGATGTGATCGTAGTTGGTGAGTTTTGTTGACGTTATAATGCCATGATTTTTGTGCTCACGGTGTGTTTTCGATGATATATGAAACGAATTGGAGTAATTTTGGTGTAATTGGTAAAAATGAAACTAGCGGGGATGGAATCGAGAAATTGATAAAAAGTGAATGTAGGTTAATTTTCGTTTTGTTGTCTTTTGTTTAATTCGGAATAAGCATGAATGTGATAGATTTGTGATATGTTGAAATGGATAGGCAATATAGGTTCGAGTAGGCAAAATTTAGGTGTGATGAGTTGATTGAATCCTTTGAATATTTGAATGTGTGTTTTTGAACGTGTTTTTTAGTTAGCTTATTTAATTCAAATGTATTCATTCGGTCGGGGAATGCCCCGAGACACATTGTATTTATTCACCGGGGAATGCCCCGATGTATCATGTTGGCGGAAAATGATCGTGATGAAGGCCCGCGGCATCGGGTAAGGCATTGGAGCTTAGTCTAGATTTAGTTTAGAATAGGATTTATATTTTCGTATTTTTCTATTTTTGGACTGTATAATTGGACTGGACTTTACATTTTGGATTGTTTTGTTTTGTTTATTGTTTGATTATTTTGCATGCTTTTGTGTGGTTTATACATTTCTTAGTGTCAAAAATAGTCGATACACTCTACCAAGCGACCGTAGTTAAACCACGGGATCGAGGGGTGTCTAACACCTTCCCCTCGGTCAACAGAATTCCTTAGCCGGAATCTCTGCTCGCAAACAAGTTTAAAGAGTCAAATGGTTTTGAGAAGGATTTTCCAATGGTGATTTGGCACACCAGATTATGCCAAGTGGCGACTCTGAATAAAAAATGTTAATAATCCTTTTTTCGAAACAAATTTTCATTTCTTTTCACTTAAATAATAAAACCCTTTCGAACTTTAAAACGAATCTTTTTGGAGTGCGAAAAAAGGGGTGTGACACTTAAACCTAGCTAGTACTACTTAAATAGATTTTAAGTGGGCTTTGAACTCTTTTATTATTTTTAGTACTTTATTTTATTTTAAAATTATTTATTATTTTATTTACGGGTTAGCCCAACCCACATTGCTCAAGCCTCACAGACAACGGGTTTAGTCGGGCCGGGCTAAAAAACCTTGTTCTTAAATGGGTTGCAAAAACTGAATCCCAACTTCATCAAATTACAGGCCGGTCGGGGCGGCCCAACGAGCCTGACTCATATTAACGACTCTACTTTTCATCCATAGGAGTAAGAAAATCTACAATTCACTTACCATATCCATCTACCATTTGTATGATCTTCTTAAATACAAATTGTGTTCCAAATAATTGAAAGATTTGTGGAATTCTGGAACATAAATTGTGAAATCGATTGGAATACAAATCATGAAATAAGGAGCAATCACTTGATTGATTGGAATATGTATTTGGAAATTGGAATACAAACTGTGGAATTGGGAGTATCACTTGATTGAAATATAGTGAAATTAGGAGTAATTGCCGGAATTTTCATATCGAATATAGTAAAATCTTAATTATGAGTGATTGCCGGAATTTTCATGTCGAATATAGTGGAATTAGGAGTAATTGCCGGAATTTTCATGCCGAATATGTTATTTATATAAAAATAAATAATAGTGTTCATTAAATAGAAGTCAAACTTAATTATTTTTTTACCACAAATGTGAAATATATACATAGTGTTCATTAAATAGAAGTCAAACTAAATTATTTTTTACCACAATGTAAAATATATAAATAATTATAATAGTGTTCATTCATAGGAGTCAATTCTAATTATTTTTTATATATAGATGTGAAATATATAAATAATTATAATAGTGTTCATTCAATATTTTTTACCACAATATGAAATTGGATATGAAAATTTAAAAATATGAAAATAGATAAGGATAATACTCACAAAAATACTTGAACTTTGATCGGATTTCCAGTTGAGCATGCTAAACTTTGTGGGGGTCCTATTACCCCCTAGATTTTTTTTTGAATTTTAATGGCATATATCTGTCCACTTGGACTCGTGTAAATATGAGGTTGGCGCGTGTATTACACGCGCTATTACATGTGTAAAAACGAGATCGACGCATGTATTACACCGCCAGCTGTCGAAACTGGATATGGAGTTTCAGGAGGAAATTAAATCCACTTTAAAAAGTCTGGGGGGGGGGGGGTAATGTAGGGACTTTAGATTAAAAGGGACAAACAAGTTTCCCAATTAAGTGAGAGTCTTTCAAGTTTTTAAAACTAGGTGGAAGGGACAAAATTTTTTTGAGTTTTTTTTTAAAGTTTTTTCTTTCCAACAACTTCTCCAGTTGTCGAACAACTTTGATAGTTGTTCGACAACTTTGCGAAGTTATTCAATAACTATCAAAGTTGTTCGACAACTGCGCAAAGTTGTTCCATAACTGTGCGAAGTTGTTCAACAACTGTGCAAAGTTTTTGAGACAACTAATGCATTTATCGAACAACTGGGTTCGAGCGACTTTATTTTTTTAACTTGAGCACATTGTGGGATCCACTTATCCCCTTTTTTTAATTAAAGACTTAGGAGGGTCTATGGAATCATTTCTCAATAGTAATAAAACTCCCGCAAAGTTCGCAGAATTACTCAGTCTAACCAATCAAAATTGTCGTTTATCTAATTTGATAAAGAAAAGAAATTGGAAAAAAGGTAATCTCATTTTCCACAGGCTTAGAAGGAGGAGGGAGCTGGCGAAGGGTCCATTTCCGTGTAATTTACGATACGAAGGAGGAATCTAATTTTTTCTCTTCTAAAAATAAAACCACAAAAATTAAAAGGTGTTTGAATTTTATTAGCTAAAGCATAAACAACTAGAAATATAGAAGCTTTTTTGTATTCGATACTCATTGATCGGACTAATTTAAATTAAGTTTGCGATAAAAATGTTGTTTAATACTAGAAAAATATTTTTATTAAAGATTTCTTCAGGCATAAAAACTCGAAATCTTTTACATCCACTTCATTCCCAGTAATTGGTAAAAGTGTAGAAACTACTATGATATATATTCTTCTCATTTAGAATATGAATAAACTTGGCAATGCAAGGTAAAACTATGTATAATAAACTTTGTTGCGTACAATACATCCTTATGGTGGACAGGGGCGGAGCCAGTGTGCTTGATGGGGGTTCGGGCGAACCCCCTAACTTTTGCGTAGACCCTATATTTGTAATTACAAAATTCGAAAAATTTGTATAATTATATATGTCCGAACCCCCATACAAACATGGCTGGTAATTCAGTGGTAGGCATGTCACCTCCGCGTCCCTAAAATGGGGTTCAAACCCCCAAGCTTCAAATCCTGACTCCACCTCTGGTGGTGAAGCCATTCTTCTCATTGTGCACATGGTGGGAGCTCTAGTGCACCTGAATGCTCCTTATTCTTTGAGAATACGAATAAACTTGGACATGGGCTTGTGGCGTATACTTGAAGAAGTTGACAGAATGTTAAAACAACATTTGCGGTAATTGCGGCATTATAAAAAGATCAATAGAATGCCTTGGCCCTTGGGCAAGAAGAACTTGACTTGACAAAGACACAACTACTGTGAGAAATTTTATTTGGTGTGAGAGAACAAAATAATAATAATTGAGTGAGGCTTATTAATTAATGAGAAAAAAATATATATATATATCACTTATTAGATAGGAAATTACAACTTATAGTATAACTTTCATTTTTTCAAGTTATAGCAAATCTTATAAAAATATAAAAAATAAAAATATTTTTTTTCTTTTTTTAAAAAATACAAAAAAGTAATTACTGAAAAGGAAAATAAAGCCTTAATACAACTAATATGCAATAATCCTTACTTAAATATAGTTATTCTTAATTATTGATATCAATCCACCCCAAATCCCTCTAACAGTTTTTCTTTCCTGCTATTTTAATGTTTTCATTAAGAGTTTCCATCTTCATACACTACCTACTTTTTATACACCATTTAGTTATTCCAGTCACAAATTGTTATCACCTAAATTTATACACTATCTTCTTTATGAATTTTGATTGCAACGAGGAACCACTGCAAACACTCAACAACGGCTACCAATCGCCAAGTTGAGACCTTTCAACTGGTAAGGATCCTCCATAAAAGTATGATTATTGTTCTCTTGGGGACTGTTTCATAAATTGGTATCACCTAAATTTAATATCTCAATCCATAAATATCAATTTATATATCTATTTCATACAAATGTGATGTGTAAGAAAACACTTGATAAACTGATTTCATTCAATTTATAATCTTAAGTATATCTTCTTAATTGAATATCACAATCACATTATACTCATTCCATATAAATATAACATGTAAGAAACTATTTTATAAACCTTGAATGTAATATTGATATTATACAGGTAAGAAACTATTTTATAAACCTTGAATGTAATATTGATATTATACAGGTTTCATACATGAAATAATTCAAAAAATACAAATTTATATATTTATTTCATATACTAAAATAAATAATAACGTAAAATATTAGGGGAAAATCGATTTCTATACCAACTTCTGCAATCATTATACTTATTTCATACTGATTTTATACAGAATTCATATACGAAACAGTTTAATGAGTATACACAAGATAATTTTCACTATATTATTCTTATGAAAGATTACGATCTACATTTAAATCCTTATTTATGTTGTTACCAACACAAACTGATTGTTCAATATTTTTTTCTCTAATATCCATTGACATATCTTTTATTGTTATATACAATGAGTATTTAATAAAGAAATTGACAATACTCCTTATATCATATTATTTTTAACGAACAAAAAGAAAAATAGAAAAAAGAGAATTTCTGATGAAGGAAAACAAATCGTTGGTTGAATAATGATTCACAACGGAACAAATCATTGAATGAATATTCTAGAACTTCTGCGCGAAGGAGTAAAATCGAATTTTGGTTTAGACATGATTCACAATGGAGAATGAAAAAAACAAATATATCAATTTTATGTTTTTCGGAAAGAAGATGAATATTATCTTAAACCTACTTTTTTCAATGAAGATGATGAATATTATTTGAAACCCACTCTTTTTCAATCTTGTATTTTCAAGTAAAGAATATGAATATTATATGAGTAAGCTAGTGGAATCAGAATTTTCAAGAAATTTTTGAAAGGTTGAGTATTAAAATGGAGAAAGAGAATATATATTTAGCATAATTATCAATACACAATTTAAGGGGAATATTGATTACAACCCTATAAATATGAAACTGATTTTAAGTTATACTAGTTTAGCGTACGTGCGTTGCATGTGTATCAAGCGTCAATTAAGAATAAATATATATAAAAAATAAATTATTATATGTACGTTATTTTATTAAGTACCAAAATTTTAAACTATAATGTAGAATTTTGAAGATAAAAAAATGTAGCACACACACGAGTTTACATGGGAATGTATGGCTTAATAAGTTATTACATACTACTATTCATAGTTAGAATTCATTGCCACCATGTATCACGATAAGGAGTTAGCTGATCTCTTAGTGCATGAAGAGCATCTCATTTATATGTAGCAACTATTTTTAGCTTTAGAGCTTATTGTGTTGTAGATCACTATATCTACCTTTACTTCTTTCAAAAGGTTGTGCGAAATAATGTCTAAATGAGCTCAAATGCTTCTTTTTAAAAGTGAGCAGCTCGGAATTAGTCTTCTCTTATTATGCATTTTCTCTACTTCATCAGAGGTAGAGGTATGGACTGCGTACATCTTACCCCCCCAGACCCCACTAAGTGGGAATACACTGGGTTTGTTGTTGTTGTTGTTGTTATTATGCATTTTCTCATTCATACTTGTATCAATACTACTGCAGAAATCATACATGGAGGGTGATATTCCCGACAAAGAAAGTTAGCACCATCAAATAGTAAAACTAATCTTTAAGAGAGGTGTCATAACTCATATGTAAACTACAAAAAAATTAAACGTAAAATTATTAAGTATGAAACATTATATGGTAAATATTCTTTTTATTCCTCTTTTCTTTATATGGATAATCCTTCTTTGTCCTTCATTGAGTGAATACTTTTGTGATCTTTCAGAGGTATAAAGGAGTTTTTGAACAAAGAGGACAAAGAACTACTAATATAAATATAACTAAGAATTTAACCTTAATCCACTAAAAAAAATTGAACATTTTTTAATAAATTCTTCCTAGTCCATAGCTCATCAGCAAAAAAATTTCAGTTTTGCAACAATTTCTAATAATTGTACCTCATGCTGAAGTAAGAACTCTTAGTAGGAAGAATTGTCCATATATTAGAAATTGTTGCAAAACTGAAAATTTTTTACCCTCCATAGCTAAGTTTAGTTCGGAGTTTCTTCGATTTTCAAATAAAATTACAACATTTATTTTATCTGAATAAAGGATTTTCAAAGTATTTATTTGGGTAAATTATTCAGTTTAAGTAGCAATTATATATTATCGTGTTCAATTATACGAGATTATATAATGTTGTTACTTAAGTATTTATTTTACGGAATATCGGGTTTTAATCAAGGTTTGTCTTGAAATAAATGGTTGAAGTCTTGATTTCTAAAAAAATGATTTGTTCTCAAAATAATTTATTTGGATAAGTATGTGTTTGGTTTTATCAAATCAAGAACTCCGGAATTAAACGAGGTGTTAATTCGTATCAAATTTCGATTTGATTTAGTCAATTTATTAAATTGACTCTAATTGAAATCAAATTGGCCCAATTGAAATGCAATTGATCAATTGGTATTCAATTTGGTTAGAATTTAAATTTAATTGCCTAAATTAAAACCCAAATATCCTAATTCTAGCCCAATTCCTAAAATTGCCTCCTAATTTAGGCCCAAATACCCTTTTTGATTAATTTTTTTATTTATTCCCAACTTCAGCAGCCCACTTCATCAAAGCAACACCAACAGGCCCAAATCCCTTCGACCCGGCCCACCTCCTGACCCTCTTCAACACCAGTTGTTAGCAGCAGCTTCCAACAACCATTCAATCAGCGTCCAACACCAATAGCCTCGTCGTCGACAACAACTCCAAAACACCGCCAAAACCGGTCTCAGTCCGACCCAACATTGCGAATCCGACGACCCACAATCCAAGAACCAACCCGTTTGCAACCCATATCGTCAACCCATCACCCGACCCAGGACCATTCCGTTTTCACTTTCTTCACGCATTTCACGCGATTCAGTACGAAAACAGTCTCAAATCTTCTAGAAACACGTTGAGGTGTCTCGTCTAACGTTTAAATCCCTAGAATTGCGGATTAAAGGGATGAATTCGTACCTTTGTGGAGAGATTTCATTGGTTCATGGTATAATTCGGTTTTGCCCTAATGGCATTGGTCCACCTATTTCATTCTCTCAAAAAATCCAAAAATAGGGACAATTTGCCGACGAAATTTTCTCGGGGGGGGTCACTGTTTTTAGGATTTTTTGGCTTCGAAAATCGAGGGTTCAAAAATCGGGGTTGTGGAAAGCTGTGGGTTGAGACATTTTCTGAGAAATTTCTGAGGGTGAAAAAACTGAGAGAAAGAGAAGAAGAAGGGAAAAACTTATGAGCAAAGATTCAATTTTCTTTTTCTAGTAGGAATTTTGTTTCCAAAAATTGGTCTGCTAATCGAAGTTCCGAAGCTAACTACGACGCATCTCTGGTGGTGGTGAAATCCGACGTTAGCTCGAAAGTCTTGTTTTGCTGCTCCATAAAAGGTGAACGTCTTTCATTTTGTTTTTCCTTCACAGTGTATTCTTTTTTTATTTCCCCTCTTGTTGTTATTCTAAGGATGTAGTTTAGTAATCGAATCCTGGTATTTGATTGTGATGTTGATACAGCTTGCATTCTCTCGAGTTCACTGTTCTACTACTGTTTCGTATTCGACTCCCTCATTCCTTCCTATTTTTCTTCCCTTTTTGTGTCTGTGTCTGTTACGTATAAGTGTGTACATGAATCGCGTCGTTGCACACGTTGAGGTGAAGTTGTATGCATAAACATGTAGTGACAACGTGCATATTTTGCTAAAAAAGGGGTGGGTAAAAAGGGGTTCCGTCGCTGAGTGTTGTTTCTGTCAAAAAATTATAAAATTTGCTCATCGTTTGTTATCGTTGATGTCGAAAAATCCATGTAGTTTGCAGATTCAATCTTGAACTTGGTTTGTACCATTCTCTTGACTGACTGCTTGGTATCTGTGCGTACTAATTTAGCTATTGCTCATTTAAATGGTCTGTTCCGATTAGTCATATTGTTTTCATAAGTACTTTTGCTGTCCTTCTTGGTTCATCTATCCTTAGACCATCGTAGGTGTAGTCTCGAGGTTGGCATGTTCATTTATATCTGCAGACTTTGCTCTAATTTTAGTAAATACATTCTGCCCACCCGCTTAGTTCTAGTTAATTTAAAGGGTTACTTTGTGTTCAATTGGAATATCTCTTTGTTCTCTAGTAGCTAATTGCATTGACGTTGATCATTTGTCTAAAAGAAAGTCTTGTGTGATGACAAATCAGTAGGGTTACCCTTAAACCAAGGAATTACAAAAGCCTTGATCTTTAAATGTCCGGAGAATCTTTCTAACTATTTCTAGATCAGTGACTGTCAAGATGAATAAAAATTGTCCCTCTGAAGATATATCCAGCACAAATTATTTGCTATGCCAGTTGGAGATAGTAATTTGAAAAGACTTACTACTAAGTCCATTCTCATCAGTTCAACATCATTGCCCATGCCTGCATTTTAATAAGTTTATTCTACATCCTGACCAGCACTCACTCTCCTAAATGTGAAAAGGGATTCTCTCAGGTTCTCTTTTGAACTGCCTTGGGTATAAGTCTTCTAAATGAGCATCATTTGCAGTTTGATTATAATATGTTTACTATGACCAAATTTGTTAAAAAATATTAATCCTTTTCTCTTATAGGGAAAAGGCATCGTTTCCACCTCAAACTATACCCGAAAAGTCGAAGCCACACCTAAACTATACTAGTGACCTATTACACACCTAAACTTTAAAAAAGTGAAATTATTTACACCCTGTCAGGCTACTACCACTTGCATGTGGTGTAGTGTTTTACACGCGCTGCCACGTCAGCACCACGTCAGTAAAAAGTATCACTTTTTTATAGTTAAGGTGTGTAATAGATCACTTATATAGTTTAGGTGTGGATTCGACTTTTCGACTATAGTTTGGGGTGGAAACGATGCCTTTTTCCTTAATGTTTTTAGCCATTTACTTTTGTTATTTAATAGGCTGGACACGCCTAAAATAAGTGTAACACACGCGCCTTAGAATGGGGTCACGGGGAGGTAATAATATCACTTTTTTATAGTTAAGATGTGTAATAAGTCACTAGTATAGTTTAGGTGTGGCTTCGACTTTTCAGGTATAGTTTAAGGTAGAAACGATGCCTTTTCCCTTATTTTTGATGCATGTGAATGCGTTGTGTATGAGTTCACCATGAACTCTCGATTGCATTTTTCCCATCGAGTCAATTTCTGGAAAAGCCCAACATTGATCTCATGGCATACGGACGCGAGAAGAATGGACTAAAAAGCTCATTTTTGAAGCGACAACAAAGCTCGAGCCTTATTTTTGCTTATTTATTTGTTGTCCTTATTTATTTTTTTGTTGTCTTATTTCTTTATTTCATTCATTCGAGCCACGAAACCAAAGTTGTATTTAATACAGGTGGAGCAAGATTCGAGTAAACTAGACTAGGACAGGTGAAATAGGTCTAAAGCCCAATTAGACTAGGACAAGTCTCGTTGATTTGGGTCAATGGCCTAAGTCCCTTACTTCCTCCCCTTCCCCCTCTTCTTTATGCTTGTTTGGCGTATATGTTTTGCAAACCTAGTTAAGTCCTTAGTCAAGTCGCTAAAAATTGGTTTTGCATCAACACCAAAATATTTCTAAAATTGCTTTCTTTTCAACAAATAATTTTTATTTCAAAGTTAATCAAAGACGATTTTTCAAACAGTCCGGATAACCGCAAGTTAGCAGACGTTTTAGGTGCCTAACACCTTCCTAAAACTTTAATAGGAACCGCTTATCTAGAATCTTTAACTTAAAACGATTTTCCTGTTTTGAATTATTTGAAGTAACTCCCTAAAGGTTTCTTAATTCCTTTTAAAAATTAAGTGGCGACTCTCAAAAAGTCAAAAAATTCCGCAAAACAACAAATATATTCACTAACAAATATTTCAAAAAATATTAAAGCAAAATGCTCATCCAAATGCTGCTTCAAGTGCTAAAAATCAAAACTTTAAAAATTCAGATTTTCAAGTTTCAATTTCAAAGTCTATCATCGAACGAAAGCTAATATTTGTTGTAGCATAAAACAGAAGAATCAATCAAGAATGTGAACTTTTTTTCTTTAGCAATCAGTAAAAAGAATGTGAAGTTCTACAAAATTGAGTACCCTTAATAAAAATTCTCAAGAAATTATGTATACATCAATTACAAAATAATAAAAATACAATTTTTTGTGCAAATACAGAACATCAAAGCCAAAATTAAAGAAAAAAAAATCAATAAGAGTATATAATTTTTGTAACATTTAAAAGAGGGTCAAACACCAAACCGTCTGTTAACTCGTCTTGGATATTGTGTTTTTTCACGAGAAAGTACATTTTTGTTCTTCTTCAAGTAAAAGAACCCGATAAAGCAGAAATTTGTTGTTCCCTGCATGCTGATCCAAACGTAGAGAATTGCAAGAAGAAAATAAGGAAAAAGGTAGGTTCTCAATGCCTCTTCCTTGATTTTGGCTGTAAGCGTCTCAAGAACACTATCTTTGTTCTTAAGAAGCCTCCACATATCAAGGGACTTGATAACATCAAAGGCCTTCAGAAAATATCTTTGTTTGAGGGCTCGTGTGGCATTCATTGCGTGATCCCTAACATTTTTATGTGGGCCTGTAAAAGTTTGCCTCTCACTAATTTCAAGCAATCTTCGAAAGTTCTTGCTTATGACCCTATGATTTGCGTCATGAATATTGGCTGCCATGTTTGGCACCTCTGGTAGCATGACACATATAAGATGGACAGCCTCGAGAAGCTCTATAGTTATATGCATGTGATATGATATCTAACATCTTCGTTCCATCCTTTTCTGCCAAGGATGGATGTGTAGATTCAATGCTAAGATAGACTCACTATGAACAACAAAAAAATTATCAACATGAATAATTCAATAAAATAGATGATTATCTGGCTTATTAAAATACGGTTTAGTCCCTTGCCTATTTGCAAAATCTCATTCAATTTATTGTATACAACCTTCGCAATTCACTTTATACACAATCGAAGAAAACATTAAATTTGAGTTGTTCCATCATGCATCGTTCAACTTACGCTTTCCTCAATATTGCATATACTTATCAAAAAATAAATTCATATACTTCAAATTATATAACAGTGATGAAATTCAATTTTAGAAACAAATCCTTCTCACTGTATGTTTCATGCTTTCGATGTCCATGAACTCTCCATCAATAACTTGACTTTCCTCAACTTACATTAATCTTATTTAGTTTCATATCCTGGCAACCTAGTCAATATCAAATTTGAAATATTTTATAGACACTGTGCCTGAAAACTTGATGTCCTAAAATTGCTAAAAAGTATTATTGTAGAAACCTTCAATTTTTAGACTGATTGAATAATCCTATTTTCAAGAACAATAATAGTAAACTTAAACACTCAAAAACACTAAACAAAAAAAATAAATATTTACGTAAAAAACCTCGTTGAACAGGAATTTTCTTAGTAAGTATTTCGATTTGTGCTCATCAAATAAAATCTTCAAAAAATTCAGCAACGGTAATATGGTTGTGTCATCTAATTTTTTAGGAGGAATTTTTAACTGCAAAAGAAAAACAAAAAATTATTAAAATTATGTATAAATCATGTAATTATCTTTAAACTAAAAGCACCTTATTTAGGGTCAATAGAAAACAATGAATTTGGAGAGAACTTCTGTAGCGTGGTGTAGGGAGAGAAGCAATATTGGTCTAGTTAAAGTTCTTATAATTTTTCGAAACTATTTATGTAGAGGCAATATTAAACCTAAATTCTAAACATATTTGGTAGCATAAATCCTAAATAAATAAAAAATGAAAGAGTCCTAAAGTCAAAAGCACAACAATTTTTTTTACACCATATTAAAAGAGTCTAAAGTGTCCTATAATAATTAAATATCTTTTGATAATTATAATTTTATAAAAATAACTAATAATTTGAAAAAACGGTGAAAAGATGATTTAATCTAAGTGAAGTGATTTAATGAATGACAAAAAGTTCAAATCACTTTTCTAAGGGTCTTCACAATAAGGTGAGTTTTACTTTGATATCTTCACCCTCTTAAAAGGAAACTAAACTCTGCCCATTAGTTATGAAAATTGTTGGCTTTTTGGGGGAGCATGTTTTTTTAATTTTTTTATTTTAATTTAAATGTAAAACCTAATTCTCCATAACCCAAAGTAATCAAACACACTAAGAAATAATTTCTTCCAATGAAATATGTTCTAGAAAAGTATTTTTCTTCATACAAAAAATTTCTGAACTGAAATTTATCAACTACGGAGATTTTCAAGTTTACCAATTCATTATTTAGATGCTTCGTAAATGTCAATAAATCCAATATAATCTGATAAGTGAAGTATGAGGAGGGTAGTGTGTATTCACACCTTATCCCTACTTTGAGAAGACCAACAGACCATTTTCGATAAACCATCTGCATAAAACCAATTTCATGAATGTAACGAACAAAAGTAATGGCAACCATCAATGACATTCAAAGATAGTACTAAGAGATAATGACAGAGCTACATTGACCCATGGGTGATCACTAGATCACCCTTCGTCGAAAAATTATATTGTTCATATAAAAATATAATCATGCATATAAGTCATTTTTTTAAAAAAAAAATTATATATACTAAAGCTTTAAACACCCTTAATAAAATTCCTACCTTCACGGCTGATAAGGAATACAATAATCAACTTATAACATTATTTAAACAAAGTACTACTTCATAAAAATAAGAATTCATGAAGATCTATACAAACTTAATGGTGGCTAAAAATTCAACCATCTTAGCAACACACAACCTACTGCCCTTCTATCGCTTTTCATTTTTTTCTATCCATGATCACGTCGATGTGTCATTCCTTATCTAATCACATAACTTTAAGATTTCTATGTCCTAACTCTACCTCTCATAATATTCACTATATTTAACCTCTCATACCTTCTCACTTGGACATCCATGCATATTCTCTTCTCATACCCAAATCATTTGTTGCATATAAGTATGAGCTCGAATAGCACCAAGATAAAATTAAGTATGGTAGTTCATATAAGCTAATCAAAAGATATCTAAATTTATTTGGTACCCGATATTTGATTAGGTCGTTACATTGACCTAATGCTCCAATGTGAAGTGCTTGAAAAAACTCATTCGTCGTAGTTTAAGAAAGATTTTTTCCTGGAACAAAAGGAAAAATCAACTTGTAACATTAAACAAAATAATTCATCCCTAATTAGGGGTTGTTATGCAATATAATAGCAAACATAAAAATAAAAATTCATAAATATAGCAAACATAAAAATAAAAATTCATTAAAAATTATACAAACCTAATGGTGACTCAAAATTCAACTACCTTATCAACATACAACCTGCTAACGTTCTCCTACTTTCATATTTTCCTATCTATGATCATTAAACGGTCGTCTTTTACCTCTGAAAAAAACCATTGAATTAATCAATATAAAATATTGCAACTTATATTACTTTTCATATAATTTTTTAATATCTAAATTTTAATTTTGAAATATTGAATTAATATAATCTTATTTAGCTCTGAAATTAATCAAACTGATCTACAATTTTGAGACCCTAAAGAATTGAAATTTATGGAAATTGAAAGTATGAATTATTTTCCTTAAACAACAATTCCAACCCCCAAAGTAACTTAAGCTCTAAATGTTGAAAAATACTTGACTTTGTTATTCAAGTCAAAACACCAACTTCCATATTGCATTGCATGATATTAGTTCTCAAAGTCAAAACAATCAAACTAAGAAATTCATTATTCCTTGTTATTTCTCAAATTATATGTACATATTTACATGTAAAGAAAACAGATACACAAAAATATATGCAGATAATAGAAAGAAGAAGAATGCTAAACCTCAAAAACAAAGGAGGTTTAGATAAAGAAGGAGATATACATGTAGAGAATAAAACTACAACCTATAACGAGACTCTAGTCGCAACAACAAACCTCAGTTTAACCATAAATCAATATTGATTCTTCAACTTCAATCCATCATAAAAGTTTCTTAGTTGATACGTAGCACCGATTAACCAATACAAAGCCTCTAAAATTAATTTGTCTTCACTGTTTTATTCATCAATTATGTCTTATAATCATCGTTCATTCGTCTTCAAGATACCTACAAAATTAGTGCAAAACAAATCAAATATTATCAATATATATAACTCGCTTCCATCATCTTGTCCACCACCAAGGCCACTCTTACCTTATCTTGAATAACATCATTCCTCATTCCTAATCCTATCACGCCTAGATCAACTTGCTCCGATCCTTGGTAGAAAATTCTGTCGAAGGTAAAATCAAATTCTTATTCCTTTTCGTCCTGTAATGATATGTTATTACGAAATCAACTAAGTTAGTAGAACTTCATTCTGAATTGTCAATGGAGAAGATTTTAGTAGTTATACACTTCCAACTTTTTGCAATACATACAGGACTACACATTTGATTTGAAATTAAAAACAAATTAATGCACAAAAGAGAGATTTGAGTTTATTTTTAGAACCTTGATTGTGCAGGACTCGAAGTTAATTATTTAAACAGAGATAGTATCGATGTTCTCCTATTGCTTTGGCTGGTGAACATCTTAATAGAGTATCTACCAACATTAAATTAACAACATAAGGAATTATGATAAAACAAAAGATAGAACAAAAGGAAAAACAGCGAGAGATTGAAAGAGAATACCTCAATAATTTTTGTGATGGCGGTGAATTTTTCTTCCTATATATAAAGAGTCCTTAAATAAGGAAAAAATTATTAGGCAATATATTAGTTGGTTTGAAACTCCTAAATTACATAATTCAAATAAGGAAAAAAAATTAATATCCAATGTTTAATTGGATTTGAAGTACAAAATATTATGAAAATAATTAAATTATTATTATCTTAAATTTTTAAATATTAGAAAAATAGTGAAAAGACAATTTTATCTATTGTGGAGTTTTTAATGAAGGGCAAAAAGTTTAAATCACTTTTATAAGAGTCTTCACACGTTTAATATATTATAGATTATAGATATAGATATAGATATAAATTATAGATATAGATAATTAAAAACAAATTTTGAAAATACAATTAAAATAATATATCTTTTAATAAGTTGTTATAACTTATAACTAAATTGCTATGAATGCAATTATCTAAAAGTATTGCTTAAAATCGTTATTTTAGATCTAATAATATTATAGGGGATAATTTTCTCAAAATGTAAAGTAGTAAGGGTAAAATATGTACTTGCCTAGTTAATGAGTAAAATAATGCTACTCTTGCTATAAATTGTAATTTTACAAAAATATTGTTATTTATTATAATTATAATTTTAAATATGCTATTTTCTGTAATTTTTTCATAAAAGAATACATACTTGAACTTTCATAACATACATAAATCAAAATTTACTTTTCCAAAAAGGAATTGGGGGTCCAGTTGTGGACTAAAAGGAATTTCATGAGTCAAGTCTCTAAACTAGTTGTTATCTATGAAATAACTAGAAAATAGGCCTGTGCTTTGAGCGGTTATCAAACACTTTAACTACTTGAGTTATAAATACTTTGTTTACTTTTTATTTTTAAATATCAAAATAAATATTTACAATAACTAAAATGTCTTCAACTTTATTTAAAAACAATAAATTAAAATACAAGTTTTTGATTTAAATTTTGTCTAATTAAAGTAAGATTATATTATGATTTTATTTTTTACTTTAATTTATAAAGAAAAAAATTATAATCATAATATAATTTTATGGAAATATAAAGGACAATAACCATTAGAGACGGATAACTAATTATATTTGATGGATTTAAATATAACAAATACTTACGTTCTTCACTTTTTTTAGCAGTGGTCCTCCATC
>NC_061112.1:119706451-119757590 GCF_002878395.1 Capsicum annuum | reverse complement strand
CCCCACAAAGTGGGAATACACTGGGTTTGTTGTTGTTGTTGTTGTTGCAATCATTATAAAATTCATCGTCGGAAGGCTATGACGTATTCACCCGGGTAACAATGCCACATTAATTATTTTTCACATCAAAATATGTTTTGTATTATTCCCCTCTATTTTTCAACTTTTCATCATTATATCAAATTTCGCCAAATATTTAATTTTAGCTGAAATTAGTTGTTTTATTATTATATCATTTTTTTTGTTAATGTTTATATGTATGCGGTTTTACATTTTTGTAAATAATTGTATTATGTAAACATATTTAATATATGTCATAAGTTAAAATATAGAGGATGTTTAGATGAACTTTTAAAAAGTTACTTATATAAGTTAAAAAAAGTCATAAATAGAAGAGACCATACTTTTGATTTTTGACTTATTTTTGTATATTTTTGGCTTAAAAGTGAGTAGCATTTTTTTTAGCTCCATCAAATACTATTAAAATAAAAAATATTTAAAAGCCAAAATTACTTAAAATTAAGTCAATTCAAACACAGCCATAATACTCTTTAATTAAAATATATTCTTAACTTAAAAATTTTATAAATGAAAATAAAAAAGCAATAAAATAGATAAAGAATAGTAGTTATTTATAGAACATAAATCATGAAGGTAAATGACTACAGAAGATAAACGTACCTTATTCGTATTCCTTTTTTATTCCGTTTTTGCCTCTTTTTGTTTCTTCATTTGTTCTGATTTTTTTCCTAAACTCAGGAAAATCTTCAATTTTTTTCCAAAATTTATGCAAAATCTTCTCCTCTTTCTTTTAAATCTTATGCTATCTCAATACTTCTAATTAAAAATCTATTGTAGGTATATTATAGAAAGTATTCCTAAGAAAGAAAAAATAAGAAGAGAAAGAGAATAGAACTATCATACTGTATCATATGTAATATTTCAGAACAAAATAATGTTAAACACACCCTTTTCATTAGGATCAAACTCGCCATCTTTAACTTCATCAACAAATCCTTTATTATGAATATCTTTTTTTCATCCTCGTATTCATCTTTTTTCTTTGACGCAATAAATTCGACCTTTTATCATCCTCGTATTCATCTTTTTTCTTTGGCGCAATAAATTCGACTTTTGAGAAATAATTGCTAATCTTTTGCATAAAATTCTTTTCCTATCTTCTTGTAAATCTTTTGAAGAAGATTGTGTAATTGAAACCAAATGATATTGGATTTTTTATTTATAGGTTAGAAGTTTGAGTATTTTTGGGTTTAATTGCTGCCATTATTTTTTAGGTTATAATGATCAAAATAATGAGATTTTATGAGGAGGGATACGTGGGTATTAAAAAGTCGTGAATAATTAGGTTACTGGAATATTAATTCTATCAGGTTACCGGAACATTATTATCTAAACTTAATGATGAGTACGTGGGTGTATTAATGAAATAAATGGAACCCCGAAGAATTAAACAAATAAGGATTTCTTCTTTTTTTTCTATAGATTTTATAGATATTATATATGGGGAAAACTCAAAAATAGAGAAAAAAAATAAATAACAATGCTAGTCATAGAGAGGCGCCACATCAACATACTCATAATTCTCTTTTATATTACATATAGATTTCTCATATACACCTCTATATAAACGCCTTGCTACGAAGACATAAATTGCAAACCCAATACACAAACATCTTACAACAATATTCTTTTGATCAAACCAGATTAAGTTAAACATGGCTATTAACATTGATTTGATAACCAACAATATTCTAATATTGTTCATTATAGTTGGCATGTTTAACTCTCAAGATGCAATTACTCGCAGCCAGCCAAAACTATCCGTGTCTAAGAGACACGAACAATGGATGGAGCGTCATGGATGTGTTTACAAGGATGAAACAGAAAAAGGAAAACGACTCATGATATTCAAAGAAAACTTGAAATTCATTGAGTCAATTAATAAGGCAGGGAATCTGTCTTACAAGTTTGGGATCAATGAATTTACAGATATTACTTCGGACGAGTTTTTTGCAAAGTATACTGCATTAAACATGCCTTCTGTTGGAGTTACGTAGACATAGTGATACATACAAGTGTATATATTTCGTATTTTACATTTTGAGTTGATGTACACTTTTGAATTAGTATCTTGTTTTGGGCCAAACACTTGTTGTGATATATTGGGTCTTATAGATCTGTACACACTTCACAATAACCCGGTCCACTACCATAAATATAAATAGTAGTGGACCCAGTTCTAGAACATTTCAAGTGGAATAACAATCGTCTCTTTCTCTCTTTTTTCGTCTCTTCTCTCTCTTTTTCTCTCACAACGATTAGGGTTTGACTGTTTCGTATTGATTCAAATCAGGTTCAATTTCGACATTAACATGGTAGCAGAGCAGGTTTTCTGATAGATCTTGAAGTAAGCTATCGATCGATATTACCCTCACATGGAGTTTCTCGAAGATTTATGGAAGCAGAACTTCGTTCAGGTTCGATCTACGACGAGCAAGACCTAGACTTCTTCAGGTTAAGAAGAAGATCGGTAAATTCTCTCCATATCACCGACTACATCTCGAAAAAAACTAGTATATTGCTCGTGTTCATAGATATTTTACTGAATCTAAAGTATACTCTTGCATATCGTGTTCGTTTGTTGTGAAATTCATATATTACTCCTGTATCATAACTATGTTGTGAGGATATGGAGATATTTCACCTCAACATTCGTATATCGGGGTTTTTGTGATTGGTATATTGTTGTAGCTTGCTTATTCTGTTGTAGTCTAGTCTAGATCTGTATTTGATATGGCGAATCCTACGAATGGGACTCCGCATGCTGATAATATTTCTAATTCAACCACAAATGTTGGTTTTGAGGAATTCACCATGGATCCCTCACATCCTTTCTACGTACATCCTTCTGAGAGTCCTAGCTCTCAGTTAGTTCCTATAGTCTTTAATGGTAGTGGTTATGCCATCTGGAGAAACAACATGATCACTTCTCTATCTGCTAAGAACAAATTAGGGATGGTGACTGGAAAATACCCTAGACCTGATCCCAATAATCCGTACTTTTATTTTTGGGAAAGATGTGACCACATGGTCAAAGCATGGATTATAAATTTCATGACTAGGGAAATAGCTATCAGTGTGATGTGTCTGTCTAGTGCTAGAGATGTGTGGAAAGATATCAGTGATAGATTTGGTCAATCAAATGGGTCTAGATACATTCACATTCAAAGGGAAATTAATGCCATAGTTCAAGGGTCTTCTAGTATTTCTGCCTACTTCACCAAAATGAGAGGCCTTTGGGATGAACGCAATGCCTTTTATATAGGACCTGAGTGTACTTGTGGAGCCCTGAGTAAATTCATTCAGGATCAACAACTTTTTCAATTCCTTAGTGGTCTGAATGAGACTTACAATACTTTTAAGGAGTAATACACTAATGATGACACCTTTGCCATCTATCAACAAAGTTTATGGACTCCTACAGCAGGATGAAAGTCAAAAGGAAACCCAAACTGGAATCTCAAATTTCTCCGGTGATTCAGTTTCTTTTCATGCATCAGCACATACACCTTCATATAACAGTAGCCCCTACAACCAAAAGGTTTTTTTCAATCTCAAGAATCAAAATGTGCCCATGACATGCAAGTATTGCAAGAATCCTGGGCATACTATCGATACTTGTTATAGATTTCATGGATTCACAGCTGATTTCAAGTTCACAAAGAAAAAGAGACCAGCTGCATCTTGTGTACAAATGGTGCATTCTTCAGGCTCAAATCTTTCAAGTACTGCTTCCACATCTACTGTCTCACCTTCTTAGGAATCTCTACATGGTTTCACCAAAGAATAGTATAATCATCTTATGAGTTTGTTCTATCAAGCTCAGGTCTCCTCTTTAACTCATGATTAGTCTGCTACTGGTGATGTTTCTGGTTCTGCAAATTTTACAGGTTTGTCAAATAGTTTTGTTTTTACTTTTGATGGTTACAGTGTGCATAGATATTCCAATTTAGCTGTGAACCCTTGGATTCTTGATTCAGGTGATTCCAATCATATGGCTCCTCACAAATACTTGTTACACAATCTACAACCTCTATCTATCCCCTTTCTTATCACATTACCAAATGGATATAAGGTCAAGGTGGTATCCACTGGTTCTCTCCAATTGAGAGATGGCATCACCTTACCTAATGTCCTTTTGGTTCCCTCTTTTCATTTTAATTTTCAATCTATATTTCAACTTCTTACTCAGTTAAATTGCTTAGCAGTGTTTTCCACTTTTGTTTGTCATTTGCAGGGCCCTTATCTGAAGAGGCCATTGGAAATTGGTAAAGCATCAGATGGTTTATACTACTACTCTGTTGGAAGCACTCAATCATCATGTTCCAGTTTAACTTCTTTCCCTAATTTTCCTTCTCATAGTAATGTTGTCAACAATTGTGATAATAATGTTACGTCTTCTTGTAATACTACTTATAGTTTCCTTAACAATTCTACTCACAGTAATAATAATAATAATAATAAATTGGACTTCTTTTGGCACCAAAGATTGGGTCACATGCCTTATCAAAAAATGAAGCTCTTACCTGTTTTGCATTCTAAAATTCCTTTTCAACAATCTTTTCTTTGTGATGTTTATCCTAAAGCAAGACAACACGGACTTTTTTCCCCTCTCAGTAGAATTCATACCATAGTTCCCTTTCAACTAGTGCATATAGATATCTGGGGTTCATATCACACTAGAACATACAATGGTTTCTGATAATTTATTACTCTAGTTGATGATTTTACCAGAGTTACTAGGACACACCTTATATCTTGTAAAGGCAATGCCCTCTCCATTCTCAAAGCTTTTTTTATCTATGGTGAAGGTTCAATTAAATACTTTTGTTCAGTCTTTCAGATATGATAATGCTTATGAATTAGGTAGTAGCCTTGAAGCTACTTTTTTTTCCTCTGAAAATGGGATCTCTCATTAATCTACTATTCCTCACACACCACAACAAAATGGTGTTGTGGAAAGGAAACACAAACACTTACTTGAAACATCTAAAGCCTTACTCTTTCAATCAAACCTACTAATTAAGTACTGGGGTGATTGTGTGTTATCTGCCACATATCTCATTAACAGACTTCCTTCTTCTGTTTTACACAATCTTTCTCCTTATGAAAAACTTCATGGAGTTCCTCCAACTTATGATCATCTAAAATCCTTTGGTTGTTTGTGCTATGCTCATTTCTCTACTATTGGAAGAGATAAATTTCAACCTAGATCTATAACATGTGTCTTTATTGGCTACCCTTGTGGAAAGAAGCGATACAAACTGCTCAACCTCAAAACTAACTCCATCTTTTTCTCTAGGGATGTCATATTTCATGAACATCTTTTCCTTTATTCTCATTCCTATGATGTTCCCTCTTCACCTCATCCTCCTGATTTAGACATTCTTCCTCCTCTTTATTCTATTTCTATTCCTCTTCCTTCTACTACTACCCCATCACTACCTGCCATTTCCCCTGTTTCTCCTATTAAAAGGTCTTTCAGAACCCACACCCACTCAACACCTGCATACTTATTTGACTATATCTGCATCTATGTCTCCAAGGTGTCATCCCTGGAACCTCGTACACTTAAACCTCAATCATATCAACAGGCTGTTTGTCATCTTGCCTAGCAGGATGTTATGCTTCAGGAATTTCATGCTCTTGAGGCTAACCATACTTGGGATCTGGTTCCTCTACTTGCTTACAAGAAGCCTATTTCTTGTAAGTGGGTTTATAAGATCAAGCATAAGTCTGATAGTTCTGTGGAAAGATACAAAGCTAGGTTGGTCATCAGAGGTAACACACAAAAGGAGGGCATTGATTACACTGACACATTCTCTTCTATTGTGAGGTTCACCACTATTAAAGTCCTGTTGTCTATTATTGTTAAAAGAAACTGGACTATATACCAACTTGATGTCAATAATACATTTCTTCATGGTGATCTCCATGAGGAAGTGTATATGAAGCCTCCTCTTGGCTTAACACTATCTTCTTCTATCCCTACTTCGACTCCTTTGATTTGCAAGTTGAGAAAATCTCTCTATGGCTTCAAATAGGCCTCCAGGCAATGGTTTTCCAAGTTATCTGATGCTTTATCCATTCGTGGTTACACTTCCAGTAAGAATGATTACTCTCTTTTTACTAAGAAGGTTGGTGATTCTCTTACTGTACTTGTTGTTTATGTTGATGATATACTTCTTGCTGGGGATGATGTTTTTGAATTGGACTCTTTGAAGTTGTTTCTGGATAATCAATTTAAGATCAAAGATCTTGGTTTGGTTCACTATTTTCTGGAGTTAGAAATTTCTTCCCATTCTCAAAGTTACGTTATGACACAGCAAAAGTTTGCTTCTGACTTATTGGCTGAATTCTATTGTGAGTAGTTCTCACCTGTTTCTGCTTCATTGGATGCTTCTTTGAATCTTCCTAAAGACATGGGAGCCCTCCTCACTGATCCTTCAACTTTAAGGCACCTGGTTGGCAAGCTGAATTTCCTTCAGCACACCAGGCCTGACATATCTTATGTTGTTCAGTATTTGAGCCAGTTTTTACAGGCTCCTCAGGTTCCTCATCTCATGGCTGGCATTCATGTATTGAGATACTTACTTAATGCACCTGATCTTGGTCTATTGTTCAATAGATTTATGGATTTCTTTTTAGTAGCCTTTTTTGATTCTGATTGGGCAGCTTGTGCTGATTCTCGCCGGTCAGTTACTGGGTTTTTCATCACTTTGGGTGGGTTTCCTGTCTCTTGGAAGAGTAATAAACAGCCAGCTATATCTCTTTTCTCGGCTGAAGTTGAGTATCGTGCTTTGCACAAAGTTGTTGCTGAAATATCATGGTTGGTACATTTGTTAGCTGATTTTGGTATTGATATTACTAATCTTGTTCCTGTGCATTGTGACAGTCATACAGCTCTTCACATTGCTCAAAATCCTGTCTTCCACGAGTGTACCAAGCACATCGAGATAGATTTCCACTACGTTTGTGATTGTGTTCACTCTGGCCTCAACTCTCTTCACTTTGTTGCTTCTGCTAACCAATTGGCTGATATCTTCACCAAGCCACTTCCAGGTCCTTCCCATCTTTATCTTCTCACCAATCTTGGCGTGTTGTCACCCTCCATCTTGAAGGGGGTGTTGGAGTTACATAGACATAGTGATACATACTAGTGTATATATTTCATATTTTACATTTTGAGTTGATGTAAACTTTTGCATTAGTATCTTATTTTGGGCCAAACACTTATTATGATATATTAGGCCTTATAGATCTATACACACTTCACAATAACCCGGTACACTACCATAAATATAAATAGTGGACCCGGTTCTAGAACATTTCAAGTGGAATAACAATCGTCTCATTCTCTCTCTTTTCGTCTCCTCTCTCTTTCTCTCAGAACGATTAGGGTTTGACTGCTTCTTGTTGGTTCAAATCAGGTTCGATTTCGACATTAAAACCTTCTTCACATTCCTCACCTTCTCCAATGTCGTCGACAAAATTCATGATTAATGATCTAACTGATGATGACATTCCGTCTAACTAGGATTGGAGAGACAATGGAACTGTGACTCAAGTGAAGCATCAAGGACAATGTGGTAATATGCAACATAACACTTTTAATTAACTTATGACTATATATCCTCCATGGCAAATTCAGATAATAGTCAGAGTGACAAAATTAGCTCACGATAATATGCATTTCCAAATTTGATATGCTTAGTAATTGATTGTATTGATTTAGCTCATCTTGACCTTCTCAATTCAAACCATCCCGAAGTTTGCTGATATAGGTAACCTTGTCAAAATATTTTAATTTTTTTGTTTAATACTCCTATATCATAGAAGTAATAGTCATATCAAAGAATTTCTTTTTATTTGTTAATTAAGCAAACTATAATGAACAATTTCAGAAATTAAAATTTGATAAGAGCTGAACGGCTTGCTTTAAGACTCATTGTTTAGCTTTTGGGCGGTTGGGTGCGGATCTAAATTTCAATTATCCTATCCATTGACACTCCTAAACTAGACATGATTTGTACAAATAACTATCTAGCTCGAATTATATATATGGGCCTGTGTGTCAGCAAAAGAGAAAAGAGGTAGTCACAGATACATTTATACGTATAAAGAAGATAATTCACTGACCCTGAATATTACTGGATTTGCAACTGCATATATATCCTACCTCACATTTACTCATTCTTTATAAATTTTGATATTAATTAGCTAATATGCTACTTTTCTATGTTAGGATATTGTTGGGCTTTTTATGGAGTTGGAGCACTAGAAGGAGCCTACAAACTTGCAACTGGTTAATTGGTTGAACTTTCTGAGCAAGAACTCCTCGATTGCACCACCAACAACTACGGCTGTAATGGAGGTTATATGACCAATGCATTTGAACTCATCATACGAAATGGTGGAATTTCAACTCGATCAAATTATCCATACCAAAATCAACAATACACATACAGAAGTCAAGAGCAGCACCAGCAGTACAAATTAGTAGCTATTAAGTCGTGCCTGAAAGTGAAACAGCATTGTTACAAGCCGTGACTAAACAACCAGTGTCGATTGGAATTTCTACTAGCCAAGAGTTTTAATTTTACATAGGAGGAACTTATCATGGTAGTTGTGTTGATCGTATTGACCGTGATGTAACGGCTATAGGGTATGGAACGGATGAGCAGGGTCAGAAATATTGGTTGTTGAAGAATTCATGGGGAACAAATTGGGGTGAGAATGGATTTATGAAAATCATAAGAGATACTGGATATCCTGGAGGACATTGTGACATTACCAAGTTTTCTTATCCAATCATATGATAGTCCTTTAAGAAAATATTCAGTGTTTAATTATTTTCTTATATGTTGTTGTGTTGTATTAAGAGTTGAAAAAAAAATATCGGTCGTGTGCAAGCAAAAACTTTTTGCATGCAGGATCTGAGTCTTTTGTATTGAAACTTTATGAAATTATAAAAAAGCGTATTGATTAAATTACATGAATCACTTTGTTTTCTGTTTATGATTGACTAACTACAAAAAAGAGCAGAAATACCACAAGTGAGAGAAACTCCAGCTTCTCTCTAGAAAAGCACCATGAGTTTCCACACTCCACCGCCTCTTATTCAACCAGATCCACCCCCTTCTCCTGATCCACCAGATATAGCAATCTCCGATGCCCAACTTTCCTCTCAAACTCCCTCCCTTTGTCAGCCATCATCTTCTTTTGCTGATGTTCTTATGAAGACAGTCCCCTGTATAACCCCTTTTAATAATCAATTGTCCATTGGAAAATTCGACGAGGCTTCAAGCTCACGGGATTCAAATTTCATGGAAACTACCGTTCCCTTTGAGCTTACTCATAATTTAGCTTCCATCTCCCTCACGAGTGAAGATAAGGACAGAATCTATCAACCTTGGGCTTTCTCCTTAATTATTAAGCTGACTGGGAAGAAGGTAGCCCATGACTACCTACGAACAAAACTAGTCAATCTATGGAGGCCATCTGAGACTCTTAACCTTATTGACCTCGGATATGATTATTTTACTGTTAAATTTATTAAGGAAGAGAACATGATAAATGCTCTTCATCAAGGACCATGGTTTGTCAATGGTTTCTACCTCTCCATGAGACCCTGGCACCCAAATTTTGTTCCATCGGAGGCTAAAGAAACTTTTACGGCACTATGGGTAAGATTGCCAGAGCTTCCCACTGAATATTATGACCATACCATTCTCTCCAAAATAGGAAGTCAAATTGGTAAATTAATTAAGACTGATATTTGCACTTCCTCTACACTGCGTGGGAGATACACCCGTATCTGTATAGAACTGCCCATGAATACACCCGTTAAAACTCATATCTTTATTGGAGACCTTAAACAACAAATTTGGTACGAAGGGAACAACATTCTATGTACAGGGTGTGGTTGCATTGGGCATACAAAGCCCTCCTGCACTATTCGTCACCCAAATAAAGACACAAATAAAGGAAAAAATCCTCAGGTATTAAACGACACGGAAGAAGGTAAGTTGATCGACACACACGCTGCTGTGGATGCTTGGAAAACTGCCAACTTCCAAAGAAGGAAGAAATAGATCATTAATCAACCATACGAAAGGGGTGACACGGCTGACTCATCACGTCATCAGCCAACAGGAAGCTATGCTATTAATGGAAATCCAGGTATCTCCATTAATTTAATCCACGTCGATACAGGTAAGTTTCTCGATACTCTAACTTTTTAAATATGTTGAAAGACAGAATCCAGAAGGCCCCATAACCTATAAGCCTAGTAACCCCAAACATCACACAAAACGTACTGTTCATGCTGATGTCACCAACCCCTTCCAATGCTTGGAGGACAAGTTGCCTTCTGCAGTGACCCCTACTGAGTCCCCCTATATAGCCCCTATTATCCATTCACCTGAATTTCCCATTATCCCCTTATTAATTAATGACTCCTCAAATCCACCGCCTCAAAGTGACCCCATTAGGATTGACAAGAAAAGTCCTGCAAGGCCACATCATCAAAATATCTGTCCACATATCCACAATAAAACCCCTTCAACTGACGTGGATGCCGCTTTACCCACATCTCCAAAAATCCAAAATAACCCTTTTCCAGTTGGATCAACAGTAAATGACCCCAACTCTATTTACCCCATTAATTCCTCCCTCGTGCTAAATTTGAGAACTACATGTCCCACTATAAATAACTCCTCGTCCCAGGTCTGTGGAGATATAATACTTTCCACATCTCTTAACAATATTCCTAGTACTTCACTCTCTACCACCCACTCTTCTTCCCAACCTTTTACTACTACTATCTATAATGTCGAGGAGACCTCTAACATCCCAACAAACGAACTCTCACAACTCAAACCCTCAGTTCTTCTAGAACATGAACCCACTACCAACTCAACCGATCCTTTCTCCCATTCAGCTAGTACCAGTCCTGGGACTTCCAGCCGGCATGATACCAGCCTACACTACACCACATAGCACCAAATCCCAACCCAAACTCGTGGATGGAAATGTGCCTCCAAGGGCAGACTGTAGCAATCCAGGTTCAGACGGAGCACGGGGATATGATGCTCCTACTCTAAAATCTGACCATCCTTGCTACACTCGCGTCGGATGTAATGAGGAGGGCAATGGAATTGTACAACCACCATCTATGGATGTCGACGGTTCTTCAACTACCGCTGAACTACCAACTACCAGCGATTCCTTTCTTCAACATCCCAGTCTGGGAGACTCCCACTGTGGCTCCCATACAGCCTTCGAACCACATGGGATTCCCGTCGATACCACCATGGCGACCCAACTTCCAGGACATCGACCCGCTCTATCATCACTGGCAAGTCTAGGACCTGACCCAAGGAGCGGGTCCTCTCCACCAGGCATCGATCCAGATGGGATCATTGGATACCACGGGCTAGCACTTATAGATGTTCTCGTAAGATACTTTGGCACAACTTAAAAACAATCAAAGACCATTACAAGGGTAAGTAGCTTATTGGTGGTGACTTTAATGAGCTCTTGTTGTGCTCTGAAAAAAAGGGGGAATCCCCTTAACAAATCTCGTACTAAGGATTTCTGGGATATGGTTAATTATTGTGAATTCTTTGATACGGGTTTCAAAGGAAGCAAGTACACGTGGCTGAATAAACGCTTTAAACAGAAGAATGCTATCATTTATGAACGACTTGACCAATTCTTTGCGAATAATGAGTGGCTCCTCAATTACCCGGATGCTCAAGTCATCCATTTTCTAAGGACCCACTCAGACCACTATCCCCTTTTGCTTCAGCTTTATAAAAAGGAACCTAGGACAAAAAATAATATTTTTAGATTCGAAACTATGTTGTCCTCTCATTCTGATTTTCCCAGGTTGGTACAGCAGGTTTGGGACCACAATCCCTACTTGCCAGACGCTATCTCTAAATTCCAGGAAGATGTTATAATCTGGAACAGAGATATATTGGCAATATCTTCCATAAAAATAGGACTATCCTAAATAAACTCCAAGGAATCCAGGGTTCACCCCATTATGGCCTTAGCAACTTCCTAAACAATTTAGGGCAATAGCTTATTAGAGATTTTAATAGCATTCTTAGGATAGAAGAGGATTTTTGGAAGCTTAAATCTAGAATTAACTGGCTCAACGAGGGGGATGCCAACACAAAATTTTTCCACACAAGCACTCTCATTCGTAGGCGAAAAAAATAGGATTTTATCTCTCCAAGATGAGAACAACAACTGGCTCACCACACACGATAATATAATGACTCACGCCCTTACTTTTTTCTCTTCCCTGTTCCAGTCTACCCATTCAAAGTCATTCGCAATCACTCCGGTTCTTAGTGCTACAAAACTTAGTGACGTCGATAAGATGCACCTTGGGCACATGCCTTCCGATAAGGAAATTAGAGATACTATTTTTTCCTTTCATCCTAGTAAAGCTCCGGGCCCGGATGGGCTCCACCCTATCTTCTATCAAAGACATTGGCATATTGTGGGCCCCTCTGTCACTAACTTCTGCAGGCAAGTTTTCATTAACGAAAAAATTCCAGCTGTTATGAATTAGACCCACATTTGCTTGATTCCGAAATGTAACAATGCTACTACGCTAAAAAATTTTAGGCTTATCAGTCTTTGCAATACCTCCTATAAGATCATTACTAAGCTCATAGCTAGAAGAATACGGCCTATTATGAACAGTATCATAGGACCTTGCCAAACTAACTTCCTTAAGAACCGACAAGCGGGTGATAATGCTATAGTTGTTCAAGAGATTGTCAACTACTTTAGGAAGAGTAAAGGGAAGCTTAACTCCTTTATGGTTAAAATAGATCTCGAAAAGGCCTTCGACAAACTAGAATGGTCGTTCGTTTGTAACACCCTTCTTTACTTTAACTTTCCAGCCAAGCTTGTGAATATTATATTGAGTTGTATCTGTTCTAGTACTGCGGCGGTCCTTATCGACGGTCAACGGACTGAATTCTTTAGCCCAACTAGAGGTATTTGCCAAGGTGACCCTATTTCGCCTTATATATTCATCCTGTGCATGGAAGTCCTTTCCCACAATATCAATGAAGCTATCTTAAAGAAGGACTGGACGCCTATTCCTATTTATAGAGGAGGGCCCCAATTGTCGCACCTTTTTTTTCGCTGATGACCTCGTTCTAATGTCTACCGATAGCGGTAATAGCCCAAAAACCCTAATGTCGACCCTTCAAAATTTTTGTACCTGTTCAGGGCAAACTGTCAACCACCAAAAATCAAAGATCTTTTTCTCAAAAAATTGCCCCGTAAATACTCAAGCATCCCTATCCTCTTTATTGGGCATCAGAAGCAGTAATAACTTCGGCAGATATCTAGGCTTCCCTATTCTTACTAAACCACCTTCTAAAGCTGATCTCCAAAGTGTTTTAGACAACCTTCGCGAAAAACTATCTGGCTGGAAAATGAGATTCCTTAATATGGTGGGTCGTACCACTCTTGCAAAGGCTTGTCTTAATAACATTCCTTCTCACCTCATGCACTACATCCACTTCCCTGTAGAGGTGTCCAACCAAATTGATCGTTTACAACGTCATTTTATATGGGGAACCACTTCTAACGGAAAGAAATTGCACCTCCTAAAGTGGGACACCTTAATCCTCCCGAAAGATCAGGGTGGACTAGCTATCCAAAAATCCAGTATTAAGAACAAGGCCCTCTTGGCCCGTCTCGCTTGGAGGCTTTTCAAAAATCCTTCCTCTCTCTGGGCTGCTATACTTCTTCATAAATATACTCGTGGGTTTGGGATTCAAAATAAGAACAAGCACCTAAAATCGCATAGTTTCATATGGAAAAACATCATGCTGGGCTGGTCCTTTTGCGAAAAGCATATGCGATGGACGCTGGGTACTGGTACCAGTATTTCTCTTTGGCATGATAATTGGATTCCTAACCAACCTCATCTTGCCCATACGTTACTTGGCCCGCTGCATATTCAGGATATAACCATGCATGTTTCCGACATTATAGTCGATGGAAAATGGAATACTTCTAATATCCACTACAATATTTCTCCAAATATGGACCTTCTCATCGCATCCGTACCCATCCCTAAAAGTACTCAAAAGCAAGATTCCAAGTCTGGTCCTTAACAACTAACGGTAGCTTCTCTACTAAGAGTGCGTACTCTTGCCTACTTAGTGACAAAAACTGTACTACTTCAACTGCCACTAGTACGGGTTGGATTTGGAAACTCGGATGCCCAAACAAAATCAAATTCTTCATCTGGCTGACAAATCATGGACGACTACCCACCAAACAGTACCTGCATAGACTAGGCATCACTACTACCCCAAACTGTTCCCTTTGTAATGTTCCCGAAACCATCTTCCATATATTTCTTCATTGTTCAAATGTCCAGTTTTTCTGGAAGCAACTGAATATCTTACTGTTGCTTCACTGTTTCGATGACCCAGGACGCAAATTGGATACATCAATGCACAAAACTCAATGTTCCTCCTGTTCGAAATTTAGTCGAGTGGAAAGTGATCTTTTCTTTCTATTTGTGGCATATTTGCCTCACCAGAAATCATAATACTTTTAACGATTCAAAAATTAACGTACCCCTGCATGCTCCCTTTGAACAAGCAGCGGAATACCTTGTTTTGAAAAAAATGACCCACTGCCATAAACCTCCTGCAATGCATACACCCTGGGAACCCCTGATAGGGGCATAAAACTTAACTTTGATGGCTCGTACAACCACTCTTCTAAGGCTGCGCGTGCTGGAGGGTTATTTCGCGACTCCATAGGAAGGTGGATTAATGGTTATAGTTCAAGAATAAATGTTCACACCCCCTTAGAAGCTGAGCTAACTGGTCTTATGTTTGGTCTTTTAATTGCTCATAAAATGCAGGTCACCTATCTGGAGATTGCCACTGACTCTCTCGAGGTAATACACTCCTTGGACTCGGCTGCAGAAATTAACAATAACCTTATTCTCTCATGTAGGGATCTTCTCCAATGCCTGGGGAGCCCGACCCTGCAGCATGAACCAAGAGGTACAAACAGTGTAGCTGACAAGCTTGCGAAGCACGTAATATGATTCCAAGTGCTTGTTTTGAAGAATGGAAGGAGCCACCGTTTTTTGTGCAACCTATGTTAGCTGCTGATGCTACTGCAGCACTTTTTGATAGGCCTCTTGTGCCCCCTTTTAGTTTTACTTGTACTAATAGTAGTCATAGGTCTTTGTGTATTTCTGAAAAGCTTGTCAGGCTACCACTGCTGAAAACTATGATGCATGATATTTAATATTTATAATGAATAAAATCCTCTTTTCTAGACCAAAAAAAAAAAAAAAAACTACAAAAAAGAGTAAAAATAAGTGGTAATCATACTTTTAACTTATTTTGTAGTCTACCTAAGCAAAAAACATTACTCTGAAGTTAAACACCAACATGCTCAAGAGAGCAACAAAGATGGAATTGGAGGAGTTTTGAGAAACGAGAATGTTGACCTTATAGTGGCTTTTTCCATCTCATCTAGTTGCAAGCTGGCCTCCTTGGATTTAATTGGTGCCATCAAAATGGGTTCAGAAGTTTCACTATTGAATTGGATTCACTGCTTATCACCAACACGCTCAGGGGTAAGAATACCTCTAATCTCAAATTGAGAAATACCATGGATGATATCTCCCAAATAATGAATAAGGCCAATGTTAAGGCAATTCATTATTATCTAGAGGTAAATCAAGTTGTGAACTGGCTGGCAATGCTTGCCACAATCAGTAATGTGTTGGGTTCAAAATCGAGAGGGTATCATGCGGAAGCTTAAAATTTGCAAACCCTGTGATAAATAATTCAGATGACACATAAAACAATACTAAAAAGCTATATTACTGATATGGTTTGATAAATTGACCGACATATTAAAACTAATATTAAATAAAATATAAAAAATGTTAAAAGAAAATGTCCCCCTAAACAAGACTCTTTAATGACTACATTGTGGATAGTATTGTGTTATGATATGAGAATAGGGGTTTATTTATAGATGTGCAAAACCTTTCTTCCAAAAAAAGGAGGTTAGCCAAATATGAAAAAATTTTATATTTTCCTTTAAGGAAAAATAAAGTAATTATGACACTACTTTTATTTTCCTTCAATAAAAAACAAAAACTTAATTTTGATAAGAAAATTAGGACAAAAATCCTAACATAATAAAGTTGTGGTATACCTCTCACTTCAAGAACTTCCCAAAGGTGCCAAAGGACCTTTTCTCCGGAATAGATCTCAATTGCCTAGTATTAGGACAAAATTTGATAAGGCTAATTTTTTTGAAGCTAAACCTCATTTGCTAGTATCTTCACAGGAGTATTATTAATGGATTGCTCCCGTTTTTGTGAAAGGATGTCTTCATCCTTTGTGTTGTATGTCTCGGAGGTAAGACTTATATCCCCTCCTATTAATAAGATATAATACAGTATCCCAGTGAACCTGGAAAATTATACAAAAAAAAACTCTGAAGACATTTATATATGATTTAGACGGATACTTTAAGATATGGAGAGCTCTCAGGCTAAAGGTGAGGGGTGGTGTGCTGGTGGAGGTGGGGGTTGAGGTTGAGATAAAGACAGGGGCGACTCAATAAATTTGGTGAGTATATTAAAAAAGTTAGTTTTTTTTGCGTGCATCTCATGCAACGCACGTGCAGTTCGTTCGTCGTGTGTGCATTGTATGTGCATTTCATGCATCTCGTTGTCAATTAGAAAAAATATTTTAAAATTACAGAAATATTATCGTTAAATATATGCGTGAATATACTACCACTATAAACTATCTTCTAGTTTAATTTAATATTTTTAAAGAAAAAAACTACGCAACTAATCTTACTTTTAGTATCTATTGAAAGTGCCCCCAAAAAAATTATTTTATTTTCCTCAAAAATTTAACAATACATGAACTTTTTCTAATATATATATAGAGAGAACATATTTTCGAATAAATGGGGCTCTAAAAAATATTGAGACCTAAGCCATTTTTTTAGTGATCTTATGATCTCGCATGAAGATAAATTGTGTTGAAGGGTGAAGAGGATACATCAATGTGAAATGTATCTTATATAACTGATATTTCTTATTTTATTTGAAAAAGTCATTTTATTAAAACTTAGTTTCCTAAATTTTTTCAAAAATAATCATATCATTTTCTTGAGGTTGATCATCTATTCATTTATGCTCAACTAACTTAAATCTATAATATAATAATAATAATAATAATATATTAAAAGTGTGAAGACCTTAGAAAAGTGATTCAAATATTTTGCCCTTCATTAAAATACTCTGCAATAAACAAAATACTCTTTTCACTTATTTGCTTCAATTATTAATTAATTATTTATGTAATATTTAAGATTTTAAAATCAACTAAAATTAGTTATTAAAGTTTTCGTTATTATGTTAAAAGTCCTAAATGACAACGAAATTGTGTATGGGAAGTTTCGTGCTTGCAAAGGAAAACAAGTGATTTTTTGGTAGTTTTTTTTCTCTTTTCTTTAGTTTTCTTTTCTTTTTTACTTAATTAATAAATCTACAAAATATTAAGTAGTTATAATTATATACCAATACAGAAAGAGATACCACTACCAGAAATTCGCTATTTTTTTATCAAAAATTTTCGACTGAAAATAGTAGTCGGAAATTTCCAACTACTTAAGTCAAAAATCTTATTTTTTTTTCAAAATATTTTTTCAATTTTATTTGTGACAAAAACAGTCAGAATATATGGCGGCAAATTTCGAAAAATATATATTCCGACTACAGTAGTCGAAAATTTAAATAATTAAATAAATTTTTTATTTACCTAAATTATTAAATATATATTCCGACTACAGTAGTCGGAAATATAAATAATTAAATAAATATAATACTAAATATACAATCAGGTCCCTTATGAAATAATTAAATAATTAAATAATTATTTAAATAAATTATTAAATGTACATTTCCGACTACTGTAGTCGGAAATACTAATAACTAAATAAAATTAATAATTAATTAAATATATATCCGTTGTAGTTGTAAATGTAAATAATTAAATAAATATAGTACTAAATGTATAATCAATCTTTTATACGGAATTTTAAAAATAAATAACATAAACTATTAAATATATATTTCTGACTGCTGTAGTCAGAAATAAAAATAATTATATAAATATATTAGTATATATATAATCGGACCCTTACACGGAAATTAAATAATTATTTAAGTAAATAATTAAATATTTATTTCCGACTGAAGTAGTCAAAAATATTAAATAATTATGTAAATAAATGATTAACTATGTATTTCCGACTGAAGTAGTCGGAAACATTAAATATATAATAAATAATTATATATATATTTTCGATCACTGTAGTCAAAAATATTATAAATAATTGATTCAAATATATAATTTAATTATATTAAATATCTACCGACTGAAGTAGTCAGAACCATTAAATAATTGAAAATATTTATTTTCTACCTGACGAAAGTAGTCGGAAATTTACATTTAATAGACACTAAACACAGCATTCCCAATTCACTCTCTCACTTCCTCTCTCTCTTTCTAAGCAAGGGCACGAAGTTCTATCTCTCGCCTCTCTTCTCTCTGCGTCTCTCTCAAAAATTGGCTGTGAAGGTTGCGTTTCTCGCAAAAAGTGGTAACGGCGATGATCAATTTCACTAATTCGAGGTAGGTTGGTTTATCTCTACCCCAACTCCATCACTTTAGTTATATGCACTGTAGACACGTAATTTTGTCCTTTTTCGAAAATATTTTAATCATTTTTTTTTGAAATTTTTATTTTTATTTTTATTTTATTCACCTTACAATTCATTTATTTAATTGATAATTTCTCCCCAAAAAGAATTGAAAATAATTAAACACATAACATCTTTGCCACCTCACTATGCCACCTCAACACCTCATTTTTCATTTTTCATTTTTCATTGGATACATGCAAAAGGCACGCCCTACTCATTTTTCCACACACCACCCTCATATTTCCACATGCCACACTAACTTTTCCACATGCCACACACTTATACCCACAATCCACCAATTATATGCTTCCACATAGGATAATAAATAAAGAAAAAGAAAAACCAAATAAAAAATATAAAAGGAAAATTCTAAAAGGGAAAAAGGGAGGCTCATTCTTGGATCATCATCTTCTCCACAATAACAACAATCACAAAATAATCTTCCTTACAAGAACAACAACAAAAAACAAAAAACCCGCCGGTGAACAGTAACAACGTGAATAGTAACAGAGTGAACAGTAACTCGTGAACAGTAACAACGTGAAAAATGACGGTGAACGGGTCATTATTTGTCGAGTTGGATTGTTGGTGTTAAGGTTCGGCTCGAGGTTTCCGGGTGCGGACTCTCTTTTTTCGAATAACATTGAGTTTGAAAGCTTCAAATTGAAGTCCAATTCTACTCTCTTTCTCTTTTTATTTCATTGTTTATTATATTTGGTGCTGGATTGAATATTGCGTGTTTACTTTGACTCATGGTTGGTTTTCTTGATTATGGTTTGGTGAAATGGTATCTCGTTTGAGAATTAAAATTGGTTGTTTGGGGATGGAATTGAGAAATTGATAAAAAGTTGAATTTAGATTAACTTTGGTTTATTGTTGTTTTGTTTAATTCGTAATGAGCATTAATATTGTTAGAATATGATAGAAATATGATATGTTGAAATGGATAGGCAAATGTCGGTTTGGGTAGGCAAAACTTAGGAGTAATGTGTTTATGAATTGTTTTGAATGTTTAATGTGTGTCCGAATGTTTGCTTTCTAGTTTATCGTGTTTAATTCAAATATATTTATTTAGCCAGGGAATGCCCCAAGACACATTGTATTTATTCACCGGGGAATGCCCCGACGTACTATGTTGGCGGAAGATGTTCGTGAGGAAGGCTCGAGGAGTCAGGAAAAGCACGGGAGCGTAGTTAGTATTAGTGTAGGTTAGATAGGATTTATTTTTGAATTTTTCTATTTTGGGCTGTATAATTGGACCGGACACTATATTTTGGATTTGTTTTGTTTTGTGTGTTTGATTGATTGTTTTATGTGTTTTTGTGTGGTTTATACATTCGTAATGCCAAAATAGCTGATACACTCCACCAAGCGACCGTGGTCAAACCACGGGATCGAGAGGTGCCTAACAGCTTCCCCTCGGTCAACAAAATTCCTTAGTCGGAATCTCTATTCGCGGATCAGTTTCACAGAGTCAAAATCATTTTGAAAAGGATTTTCCAAAGGTGACTTGGCACACCAAATTATGCCAAGTGGCGACTCTGAGTTTTGAATAAAATGAATCCTTTTCGAAACAAATCATTTTCTTTTGTCACTTAATAATAAAAAACCCTTTCGAACTTAAAACGAATCCTTTGGAGTACGAAAAAGGGGAATGGCATGCACTTATTGCTGCAATGTATAGGGCACCCAACTTTTACCCTATAAAGGTTATTCGTCGACTTAGAGAGGTCAGTTTTGCTCGAGGCCAAGTTTTCTGTTTTAATGTAACCTACTTATATACGAAATTGTATATTAAACAAATTTATTAATGCCCTTTGCTACTTGGTTCTTCTCTCTTTTGTACCTCAACAACTTTATGTAGTATTTTCACTCTAGCTTTTTGTAATACCCCAAAAATCCTAACCGACTGTAGAGCAGTGCTTCAACCTCATGAGGAATATACATTAGAGGTTGGGTAGTTTATGATCAAGGTTGATGTGTATTAAGACCTCAATAATGTCCTAGCTATTAGGCGAATCAAAATATCCCTTACCGATTGAATTCTTGGGAAGGATATTGGTATAGTCAACTTCAAACGTTCATAACTCATAATATATAACGAATTATGGGGCCTACTATATATAAAATGAAATATCAAATTTCCAGATTTTCATATGAGTTATACATGTTTGCTACATAACGTGTGAATCTTGAAATGTTTTGCTCAAGTATTGATATATGGGTTTTGAACTCTATTTGAGATTATGATTTTTGTGAAGTAATATGTTATACATACCTTGAGATTAGAATGATTTGACCTTTTGGTCTTGAAAGAGTTGATTTTTGAACCCGGATGAGAAAAGAAATCCACATTTTGATTGATTATGAAAAAGGGGTAGCATAATGGCTCCCGTTGTGAATTGTTGAATTGTTTTGTTGTGGATTTTCTTTGAAAAGACCTGAGCTAAGTTCGGGAGTAGTCTTTAGCACCGAGTGGGAGGTATAGTTGTGTTGGTACTTCCCTCGAACTACCTGCCCCCGTAGGATGTGAGCCTAAGGATGATTGATATAGTGATCACTAGTGAATAAAATATTAAGGTCCTACTCCAATGGCAAGGATAGGACAGCTCTCCCCAACGTGGGTTGGACGTTGGACTCCATGTAGCTCACATGATTTATGTCGGTTGAAAGAGACTCCCAGTGTGTATGTGTACTCTTATATCTGAGATTAAAATATAACTGCTTGAAAGATTGAGTTGGTGAAAATCATGATTTTCAAAAGATTTAGTGAGTATATATATATATTCTAAGGAGAATTGTTATGAGATTTGATTGTTTTGATGATTTGAAAATAAGATGAAAGCGAATTGAGAACTTATATGATGACTCACGTGTTTTGCTTTGCATATATTACTCATCCATACTTATGATGATTTTAGTCAAGCTATGTGAGTCATTTGTTATAGCATGCATATTTCCTATGAATACTTATGATATTTGATTTTCCAAAATTTGCATACACCCCCATATACTCGGTCTATATTCCATGGTACTGACCCACGTATTCGTACATGGGCTACATTTTCCCTATAATGTAGGTTCAGGTGCTCATTCGCAGGTTTGACCGTGATTCTCCGAGCACGTTGATCTACATCCTCTGCAGTGGTGAGTCCTCATGGTCCGAGGACTAGTTATCCAGATTTCCTCTTTTATTTTGAGTTGTTCAATTTATTTCTTGAGTTCGGGTTAGTTGGGGTCTGTCCCAATGGCTCATTGATATACAATTTAGTAGAGGCTTTCAGACTAGATGGTTAAATTGATCAGATTTATCAAAGATGTCGTATTTTGTTACTTTCTGTATTTCATTCGTATTGCAGTATGATATTATGGAGGATGTTTAGACATTTTTATTATGATGATCTTGATTATAAGACTTGAATGGTAGAATAACGGCTCAAAGGGTTAGCTTGGGGCTACTTGTAGCCTTAAGCACCGTGTGACGCCTCGGGGCCCATTTTTGGGGCGTTACAAAATTGGTATCAGAGCCTAAGGTTTAAGGAGTCCTAGGGAGTCTGACAAGCCGCGTTAAATAGAGTCTTGATCATCGGTGTGTAGCGCGCCACATCTATGAGAAAGAGGCTACGAGATATTTTAGAAAAAAGAGTCATTTTTTTCTTTTCAAAGTCCATCGTGCGTACAATGTCTCTCTCTATTATTAATTCGTGCTTTCTTCTTTTAGAATATGCCTCCTCGTCGAGTTAGAAGGAATAACGCTGGTCAGCAACCTCAGCCTGCTGAACCACTGAATGATAATGTGTCCCATGACGAGTTTCGGGCAGCCTTTCAGGTGCTGGCCCAAGCTGTTACTATGAATGTTCAGGCCAACCCAGCCCTGGCTCCATAGTAGCAGGGAGGTGATTCAGCTGCTGCGAGGATCCCTGACTTTATGCGGATGAATCCGTCAGAATTTTATGGGTCCAAGCTAGATGAAGATCCACAGTTATACTTGAAGGAGGTGCTAAAGATCACACAGGTGATACATGTGTCAGAGGAGCATAGTGTGGAGTTGGCATCATATCAGTTGAAAGACCTTACTTATGATTGGGTAGTTGCATGGTGAAAGGGTAGAGTAGAGGGTGCTGCTCCTATGACTTGGCAGGAGTTCCAGGATGCATTTATAGATAAGTTTTTCCCTTTAGACATGAGAGAGGCGAAGGTAGAACAGTTCATGAACTTGGGACAGGGCTCTACGACAGTTAAAGAGTACTGTCTGAAGTTCAATCAATTGGTCAAATATGCCCCTGACTTAGTAGCTGATAATCGGGCCAGTATGAGTAAATTTGTGACAGGAGTGTCTAGCTATGTAGTTAAGGAGTGCAGGTCTGCTATGCTAAATAGTGAGATGAATCTTTCCAGGCTAATGACTCATGCCCAACAGATTGAAGTAGACAAAATCAAATAGAGGGATAGAATAAGACGAAATAAGAGAGCTAGGTCCGAGCAACACAGACATGGTTAGACTAAATCGCAAGGAGGGAATCACCATCAGTTTCAGAATCGTTCATCTATGACAGCACCGTTGTCAGCTAGTGCTCCCGTGCCTAGGGGTAGGCAGGAGCAAGGTAGCAGGTCATATACATCGAGTTCCCAGTATAGTATTGGCAGTAAGCCAAATTATCTTTTGTGTCCTAAGTATGGTAGGATCCATCCGGGTGAGTGTTGGGGTGAGAAGAAAGGTTATTTCGGGTGTGGTGACATGGGTCATAAACTTAGGGAGTGCCCACATGCCAGGCAAGGGAATAGTGATAATCGCCCTCAGACTTAGACTTAGACTGCTAGTTCCCCATTTCAGGTGACTCGCCCAGCCCCAGCTCAGGGCACCTCTTCTAGCACTACTGACGGTCAGCGCCAGAACTGGTTTTATGCTTTACCATCTCGCCAGGAGCAGGAGGACTCTACTGATGTTGTCACTAGTATGCTCCGTATATTTCAGTTTGATGTTTATGTTTTGTTGGACCCTAGGTCCAGTTTTTTATATGTTACACCTCTGATTGTTGTGAATTTTGAAGTGAATTCTGAAAATATTCCTGAGTCTATGTTAGTTTCTACCCCAGTAGGTGAGTCGATTGTTTCCCAGAAAGTGTATAGAAAATATTCTGTTACAGTCCTTTATAGAGTCATGTTGGCTGATCTGATTGATTAGACATGGTGGACTTTGATGTTATTTTGGGTATGGACTGGCTTCATTCTTGTTATGCCTCTTTAGATTGTCGTACCCGAGTAGTCAAGTTTTATTTTCCTATGAATCTGTGTTTGAGTGGTCTGGGAGTTCTGTATCTCCCAAGAGTCATTTTATCTCATATCTCAAAGCTAGAAAACTTACTTCCAAGGGGTGCATTTATCATTTGGTTAGAGTCAAAGGCACTAAGTCTGAGACTCCAACCCTCCAGTCAGTTAGCATTGACAATGAGTTTCCTGATGTCTTTCTAGAAGATCTCCCAAGGATACCTCCTGATAGAGAGATAGAGTTCGGGATTGATCTTCTTCCCGAAACTCAACCCATTTCTATTCCTCCTTACCATATGGCACCTGCAAAACTTAAGGAGTTGAAAAATCAACTCAAAGATCTATTAGATAAGGGTTTCATAAGGCCTAGTGTTTCTCCTTAGGGTGCTCCTGTCTTATTTGTGAGAAAGAAAGATGGTTCTTTGCGTATGTGCATTGACTATCACCAGTTGAATAAAGTCACTATAAAAAATAAGTATCCCCTTCTGAGAATAGACGATTTGTTTGACCAATTGCAAGGTTCAAGTTATTTTTCTAAGATAAACCTTCGCTCCGGCTATCATCAACTCAAAGTTAGGGAGTGTAACATCCCGAAAACAGCCTTTCGAACTCGCTATGATTTTGAGTTTCTTGTTATGTCCTTCGGGTTAACTAATTCCCCAGCGGTTTTCATGGACCTCATGAATCGAGTGTTCAAACCATATCTTGATATGTTTGTCATAGTATTTATAGATGATATTCTGGTGTACTTCCGTAGTGAGAATGAACATGCAGATCATCTCTGAATTGTCTTGCAAACCCTTAGAAACCACCAATTATTTGCCAAATTCAGCAAGTGTGAGTTTTGGTTAAGTGCTGTTGCTTTTCTGGGTCATATCATTTCTTTCGACGGTATTAGAGTTGATCCCCAAAAGACCAAAGCCGTTAAAAACTGGCCTAGACCTATCTCTCCGACTGACATTCAAAGTTTCTTGGGTCTAGCTGGCTATTACCGCCATTTTGTTGAAGTTTTCTCCTCTATAGCGTCTTCTATAACCAGGTTGACCCAAAAGAAAGTGAAGTTCTTGTGGTCTGATTTTTGTGAGAAGAATTTTCAAGAGTTGAAGACTCGACTCACTTCAGCCCCTGTTTTGACTCCGCTTGATGGTGTTGATGGTTTTGTGGTGTATTGTTATGCTTCTAAATGTGGTTTGGGTTGTGTATTGATACAGAAGGGTAAGGTGATAGCTTATGCTTTTAGACAGTTAAAACCCCATGAGAAGAATTACCTCACCCATGATCTTGAGTTAGCTGCTGTTGTGTTTGCTCTGAAAATCTGGAGATACTACTTGTATGGTGTCCATGTTGACGTGTTTACTGATCATAAGAGTCTGCAGTATGTATTTACCCAGAGGTAGTGGAACCTTAGACAGAGAAGGTAGTTAGAGCTGTTAAAAGATTATGACATGAGTGTGTTATACCATCTGGGTAAGGCCAATATAGTGGCGGATACCCTTAGCAGGGTGTCTATGGGTAGTGTTTTGCATGTTGAAGAGGGTAAGAAAGAGTTGGCTCGTGATGTGCACCATTTGGCTAGACTGGGGGTTAGGTTGTTTGACTCTGCTGAAGGTAGTATAGGGGTTTAGAGTAGTTCCAAATCCTCCTTAGTTTCGAAAGTGAAGGAGAAACAAGACTTAGATGTTAGTTTGGTTAGACTGAAGGAGTCAGTCAAGGACCAAAAGGTGGAGGTTTTCTCCCAAGGGGGAGATGGTGTGTTGAGATTACAGGGTAGATTGTGTCTTCCGAATGTTGATGATCTGAGATAGAGAATCATGGCTGAAGCGCACGGGGCGCGATATTCAATTTATCCTGGTGACACCAAGATGTACCGCGATTTGCGGGAAATCCATTGGTGGAGCGGTATGAAGAAAGATATAGAAGCATTTGTGGCTAAGTGTGCTACATTCCAATAGGTTAAGGTTGAACACCAAAGACCTGATGGTATGATGTAGGAGTTTAGTATTCCCTCTTGGAAGTGGAAAGAGATAAGTATGGATTTTGTGGCTTGTTTACCTCATTTCCGACGCCATTATGATTCTATTTGGGTTGTTGTTGATAGATTGACCAAGTCTGCGCATTTCTTGCCTGTGCATACTTCTTACACTACTGAGGATTACGCTAGATTGCACATCTGAGAGTTAGTCAGATTGCATGGAGTTCCCTTGTCTATCATTTCGGATAGGGGTACTCAGCTCACTTTACAGTTTTGGAGAGCATTTCAGAAGGGTCTTGGTACCCAAGTACATTTGAGTTCTAATTTTCATCCGCAGACAGATGGTCAGGCTGAGAGGACCATCCAGACGTTAGAGGATATGTTGAGAGCATGTGCTCTTGAATTTAAGGGGAGTTGGGATGAACATTTACTGTTTATAGAGTTTGCTTACAATAATAGTTATCATTCTAGCATTGGCATGGCCCCGTTTAAGGCTTTATATGAGAGAAAGCATAGGTCACCTATAGGTTGGTTTGAAGTGGGTGAAGCTGCTGTGAGCGGTCCTGATTCGGTATTTGAGGCTATGAAAAAAGTCAAGGTGATTAGAGAAAGATTGAAAACCGCACAGAGTCGTCAGAAGTCATATGCGGATGTTACGAGAAGAGACCTTGAGTTCGAAGTTGGTGACTTGGTGTATTTAAAGATTTCTCCTATGAAAGGGGTGAAGAGATTTGGGAAGAAGGGGAAGCTTAGACCCCGTTATGTTGGCCCTTACAGAGCACTTAGCCGTGTTGGTAAGGTAGCTTATGAGGTTGAGTTGCCTTTTGAATTGTCTGTTGTTCATCCGGTGCTCCATGTTTCCATGCTTAGAAAGCATATTAGCGATTCCATAGTATTGGATTCTTCTGTGAGTGTTGAAGTTCAGGATAGTCTTTCCTTTGATGAGGTTCCTGTTGAGATTTTAGATCATAAAGTCCGGAGACTGAGGAACAAAGAAGTTTCCTTGGTATAGCTGTGTTGGTACTTCCCTAGAACTACGTGCCCCCGTAGGATGTGAGCCTAAGGCTGATTGATATAGTGATCACTAGTGCATAAAAGATTAAGGTCCTACTCCAATGGTAAGGATAGGACAGCTCTCCCCAATGTGGGTTGGACGTTGGACTCCATGTAACTCACATGGTTTATGTCGGTTGTAAGAGACTCCCAGCGTGTGTGTGTTCTCTTCTATCTGAGATGAAAATATAACTGCTTGAAAGATTGAGTTGGTGAAAATCATGGTTTTCGAAAGATTTAGTGAGTATATATATATTCTATGGAGAATTGTTATGAGATTTGATTGTTTTGATGATTTGAAAATGAGATGAAAGAGAATTGAGAACTTATATGATGACTCACGTGTTTTGCTTTGCATATATTACTTATCCATACTTATGATGATTTTAGTCGAGCTATGTGAGTCATTTGTTATAACATGCATATTTCCTATGAATACTTATGATATTTGATTTTCTGAAACTTGCATACACCCCCATATACTCGGACCATATTCTATAGTACTGACCCACGTATTCGTACATGGGCTACATTTTCCATATAATGTAGGTTCAGTGCTCATTCGCAGGTTTGAACGTGATTCTCTGAGCATGTTGATCTATGTCCTCTGTAGTGGTGAGTCCTCGTGGTTCGAGGACTAGTTATTTAGATTTTTTTAGATTTCCTCTTTTATTTTGAGTTGTTCAATTTATTTCCTGAGTTTGGGTCAGTTGGGGTCTGTCCCAATGGCTCATTGATATACAGTTTAGTAGAGGCTTGTCAGACTAGTTTGTTAAATTGATCAGATTTGTCAGAGATGTTGTATTTTGTTACTTTTCGTATTTCATTCGTATTGCAGTATGATATTATGAAGGATGTTTAGACGTTTTGATTATTATGATCTTGATTATAAGAGTTGAATGGTAGAATAATGGCTCAAAGGGTTAGCTTAGGGATACTTGTAGCCTTAAGCACCGTGTGATGCCTCAGGGCCCGTTTTCGGGGAGTTTCAAATTTGGTATCAGAGCCAAAGATTTAAGGAGTTCTAGGGAGTTTGACAAGCCGTGTTAAGTAGAGTCTTGATCATCGGTTTGTAGCGCGCCACATCTATGAGCAAGAGGCTACGAGACATTATAGGAAAAAGGGTCATTTCTTTCTTTCTGAAGTCCATCGTGCTTATAGTATCTCTCTCTGCTATTAATTCGTGCTTTCTTCTTTCAGAATATGCCTCCTCGTTGACCTAGAAGGAATAACGCTGGTCAGAAACCTCAACCTTTTGAACCACTGAATGATAATGTGTCCCATGCCGAGTTCTGGGCAGCCTTTCAGGCACTGGCCCAAGCTGTTACTGCGAATATTCAGGCCAATCCAGCCTCGGCTCCACAGTAGCGGGGAGGTGATTCAGCTGCTGTGAGGATCCGTGACTTTATGCGGATGAATCTGCCAGAATTTTATGGGTCCAAGCCAGATGAAGATCCATAGTTATACTTGGAGGAGGTGCAAAAGATCACACAGGTGATGCGTGTGTCTGAGGAGCATAGTGTGGAGTTGGCATCGTATCAGTTGAAAGATCTGGCTTATGATTGGGTAGTTGCATGGAGAAAGGGTAGAGCAGAGGGTGCTACTTCTATGACTTGGAAGGAGTTCCAGGATGCATTCCTGGATAAGCTAGGTCCGAGCAACACGAACATGGTTAGACTAAATCGCAAGGAGGGAATCACCCTCAGTTTTAGAATCGTACATCTGCGACAGCACCGTTGTTAGCTAGTGCTCCCGTGCCTAGGGGTAGGCAGGAGCTAGGTAGCAGGTCATATACATCTAGGTCCCAGTATAGTATTGGCAGTAAGACAAAATATCTTCCGTGTCCTAAGAATGGTAGGATCCATCCGGGTGAGTGTTTGGGTGAGAAGAAAGGCTATTTCGGGTGTGGTGACATGGGTCACAAACTTAGGAAGTGCCCATATGCCAGGCAAGGGAATAGTGATAATCGCCCTCAGACTCAGGCTCAGACTGCTAGTGCCCCAATTCAGGTGACTCGCCCAGCCCTAGCTCAGGGCGCCTCTTCTAGCACCACTAACGGTCAGCGCCAGAATCGGTTTTATGCTTTACCATCTCGCCAGGAGCAGGAGGACTCTACTGATGTTTTCACTGGTATGCTCCATATATTTCAGTTTGATGTTTATGCATTGTTGGACCCTAAGTCTAGTTTTTCATATGATACACCTCTGGTTGCTGTGAATTTTGAAGTGAATTCCGAAAATATTCCTGAGTCTATGTTAGTTTCTACCCCAGTAGGTGAGTCGATTGTTTCCCAGAAAGTGTATAGAAAATGTCCTGTTACAGTCCTTCATAGAGTCATGTTGGCTGATCTGATTGAGTTAGACATGGTGGACTTTGATGTTATTTTGGGTATGGAATGGCTTTATTCTTGTTATGCCTCTTTAGATTATCGTACCCGAGTAGTCAAGTTTTATTTTCCTAATGAATCTATGTTTGAGTGGTCTGGGAGTTCTGTATCTCCCAAGAGTCATTTTATCTCATATCTCAAAGCTAGAAAACTTATTTCCAAGGGGTGCATTTATCATTTGATTAGAGTCAAAGACACTAAGTCTGAGACTCGAACCCTCCAGTTATTTAGCATTGCCAATGAGTTTCCTGATGTCTTTCTAGAAGATCTCCCAGGGATACCTCCTGATAGAGAGATGGAGTTCGGGATTGATCTTCTTCCCGAAACTAAACCCATTTCTATTCCTCCTTACCATATGGCACCTATAAAACTTAAGGAGTTGAAAGAGTAACTCAAAGATCTATTAGATAAGGGTTTCATAAGGCCTAGTGTTTCTCCTTGGGGTGCTCCTGTCTTATTTGTGAGAAAGAAAGACGGTTCTTTGTGTATGTGCATTCACTATCACCAGTTGAATAAAGTCACTATACAAAATAAGTATCCCCTTCCGAGAATAGGCGATTTGTTGACCAATTGTAAGGTTCAAGTTATTTTTCTAAGATAATCCTTCGCACCGGCTATCATCAACTCAAAGTTAGGGAGTGTGGCATCCCGAAAACAGCCTTTTGAACTTGCTATGGTCATTTTGAGTTACTTGTTATGTCCTTCGGGTTAACTGACTCCCCAGCGGTTTTCATGGACCTCATGAATCGAGTGTTCAAACCATATCTTGATATGTTTGTCATAGTATTTATAGATGATATTCTGGTGTACTCCCGTAGTGAGAATGAACATGCAGATCATCTCTAAATTGTCTTGCAAACCCTTAGAAACCACCAATTGTTTGCCAAATTCAACAAGTGTGAGTTTTGGTTAAGTTCAGTTGCTTTTATGGGTCATATCATTTCTTTCGACGGTATTAGATTTGATCCCCAAAAGACTGGAGCTGTTAGAAACTGGCCTAGACCTATCTCTCCGACTGACATTCAAAGTTTCTTGGGTCTAGCTGGCTATTACCGTCATTTTGTTGAAGGTTTCTCCTCTATAGCGTCTCCTATGACCAGGTTGACCCAAAAGAAAGTGAAGTTCTTGTGGTCCGATTCTTGTGAGAAGAATTTTCAGGAGTTGAAGACTCGACTCACTTCAGCCCCTGTTTTGACTCTGCCTGATGATGTTGATGGTTTTATGGTGTATTTTGATACTTCTAAAGTTGGTTTGGGTTGTGTATTGATGCAGAAGGGTAAGGTGATAGCTTATACTTCTAGACAGTTAAAACCCCATGAGAAGAATTACCTCACCCATGATCTTGAGTTAGCTGCTGTTGTGTTTGCTCTGAAAATCTGGAGATACTACTTGTATGGTGTCCATGTTGACGTGTTTACTGATCATAAGAGTCTGCAGTACATATTTACCCAGAGGGAGTTAAACCTTAGACAGAGAAGGTAGTTAGAGTTGTTAAAATATTATGACATGAGTGTGTTACGCCATCCGGGTAAGGCCAATGTAGTGGCGGATGCCCTTAGTAGGGTGTCTATGGGTAGTGTTTTGCATGTTGAAGAGGGTAAGAAAGAGTTGGCTCGTGATGTGCACCGTTTGGCTAGACTTAGGGTTAGGTTGTTTGACTCTGCTGAAGGTAGTATAGGGGTTTAGAGTAGTTCCAAATCCTCCTTAGTTTCGGAAGTGAAGGAGAAGCAAGACTTAGACGCTAGTTTGGTCAGACTGAAGGAGTCAGTGAAAGACCAAAAGGTGGAGGTTTTCTCCCAAGGGGGTGATGGTGTGTTGAGATTGCAGGGTAGATTATGTCTTCCGAATGTTGATGATCTGAGATAGAGAATCATGGCTGAAGCGCACAGGGCGCGATATTCAATTCATCCTAGTGACACCAAGATGTACCGTGATTTGCGGGAAATCTATTGGTGGAGCGGTATGAAGAAAGATATAGAAGTATTTGTGGCTAAGTGTGCTATTTGCCAACAAGTTAAGGTTGAACACCAAAGATCTAGTAGTATGATGTAGGAGTTTAGTATTCCCTCTTGGAAGTGGGAAGAGATAAGTATGGATTTTGTGGCTGGTTTACCTCCTTTCCGACGCCATCATGATTCTATTTGGATTGTTGTTGATAGATTGACCAAGTCTGCGCATTTCTTGCCTGTGCATACTTCTTACACTACTGACGATTACACTAGATTGTACATCCGAGAGTTAGTCAGATTGCATGAAGTTCCCTTGTCTATCATTTTGGATAGGGGTACTCAGTTCACTTCGTAGTTTTGGAGAGCATTTCAGAAGGGTCTTGGTACCCAAGTGCATTTGAGTTCTAATTTTCATCCGCAGACAGATGGTCAGGCTGAGAGGACCATCCAGACGTTAGAGGATATGTTGAGAGCATATGCTCTTGACTTTAAGGGAAGTTGGGATGAACATTTACCGTTAATAGAGTTTACTTACAATAATAGTTATCATTCTAGCATTGGCATGGCCCCGTTTGAGGCTTTATATGAGAGAAAGAATAGGTCACCTATAGGTTGGTTCGAAGTGGGTGAAGGTGCTGTGAGTGGTCCTGATTCGGTATTTGAGGCTATGGAAAAAGTCAAGGTGATTAGAGAAAGATTGAAAACCGCACAGAGTCGTCAAAAGTCATATGCGGATGTTAGGAGAAGAGACCTTGAGTTCGAAGTTGGTGACTTGGTGTATTTGAAGATTTCTCTTATGAAAGGGGTGAAGAGATTTGGCTCCAAGCTAGATGAAGACCCACAGTTATACTTGGAGGAGGTGCGAAAGATCACACAGGTGATGCATGTGTCTGAGGAGCATAGTGTGGAGTTGGCATCGTATCAGTTTAAAGACCTTGCTTATGATTAGGTAGTTGCATGGAGAAAGGGTAGAGTAGAGGATGCTGCTCCTATGACTTGGCAGGAGTTCCAGGATGCATTCCTGGATAAGTTTTTCCCTTTAGAGATGAGAGAGGCAAAGGTGGAAGAGTTCATGAACTTGCAACAGGGCTCTACGATTGTTAAAGAGTACTGTTTGAAGTTCAATATGTTGTCCAAATATGCCCCTGACTTAGTAACTGTTAACCGGGCCAGTATGAGTAAATTTATGACAGGAGTGTCTAGCTATGTGGTTAAGGACTGCAAGTCTGCTATGCTAAATAGTAAGATGAATTTTTCCAGGCTAATGACTCATTCCCAATAGATTAAAGCAGACAAAATTGAAGAGAGGGATAGAATGAGAGAAAATAAGAGAGCTAGGTCCGAGCAGCACGGACATGGTCAGACTAGATCGCAGGGAGGGAATCGCCCTCAGTTTCAGAATCGTTCGTCTGCGCCAGCACCATCGTCAGCTAGTGTTCCCGTGCCTAGGGGTAGGCAGGAGCAAGGTAGCAGGTCATATGCATCCAGGTCCCAGTACAGTATTGGCAGTAAGCCAAATTATCCTCCGTATCCTAAGTATGGTAGGACCCATCCGGGTGAGTATTGGGGTGAGAAGAAATGTTGTTTCGGGTATGGTGACATGGGTCACAAACTTAGGGAGTGCCCACATGCTAGGCAAGGGCGTCGTGATAATCGGCCTCAGACTCCGACTCAGACTGCTAGTGCCCCAGTTAAGGTGACTCGCCCTACCCCAGCTCAGGGCGCCTCTTCTAGCACCACTGGCGGTCAGCGCTAGAACCGGTTTTATGCTTTACCATCTCTCCAGGAGCAGGAGGACTCTTCTGTTGTTGTCACTGGTATGCTCCATATATTTCAATTTGATGTTTATGCTTTGTTGGACCCTGGGTCTAGTTTTTCATATGTTACACCTCTGGTTGCTGTGAATTTTGAAGTGAATTTTGAAAATATTCCAGAGCCTATCTTAGTTTCTACCCCAGTAGGTGAGTGGATTGTTGCCCAGAAAGTGTATAGAAAGTGTCCTGTTATAGTCCTTCATAGAGTTGTGTTGCCTGATCTGATTGAGTTAGTTATGGTGGACTTTGATGTTATTTTGGGTATGGACTGGCTTCATTCTTGTTATGCCTCTATAGATTGTCGTACCCGAGTAGTCAAGTTTCAGTTTCCTGATGAACCTTTGTTTGAGTGGCCTGGGAGTTCTGTATCTCCCAAGAGTCATTTTATCTCATATCTCAAAGCTAGAAAATTTATTTCCAAGGGGTTCATTTATCATTTGGTTAGAGTCAAAGACACTAAGTCTGAGACGCCAACCCTCCAGTCAGTTAGCATTGCCAATGAGTTTCCAGATGTCTTTCCAGAAGATCTCCCAAGGATACCTCCTGATAGAGAGATAGAGTTCGGGATTGATTTCTTCCTGAAACTCAACCCATTTCTATTCCTCCTTACCGTATGGCACCTGCAGAACTTAAGGAGTTGAAAGAGCAACTCAAAGATCTGTTAGATAAGGGTTTCATAAGGCCCAGTGTTTCTCCTTGGGGTGCTCCTGTCTTATTTATGAGAAAGAAAGATGGTTATTTACATATGTACATTGACTATCGCCAGTTGAATAAAGTCATTGTAAAAAATAGGTATCCCCTTTCGAGAATAGATGATTTGTTTGACCAATTGCAAGGTGCAAGTTATTTTTTTAAGATAGACCTTCGCTCTGGCTATCATCAACTCAAAGTTAGGGAGTGTGACATCCCGAAAACAGCCTTCCAAACTCGTTATGGTCATTTTGAGTTACTTGTTATGTCCTTCGGGTTAACTAATTCCCCAGCGGCTTTCATGGACCTCATGAATCGAGTGTTCATACAATATCTTGATATGTTTGTCATAGTATTTATAGACGATATTCTGGTGTACTCCCGTAGTGAGAATGAACATGCAGATCATCTCCGAATTGTCTTGCAAACCCTTAGAAACCACCAATTATTTGACAAATTCAGCAAGTGTGAGTTTTGGTTAAGGTCAGTTACTTTTCTAGGTCATATCATTTCTTTTGACGGTATTAGAGTTGATCCCCAAAAGACCAAAGCTATTAGAAACTGGCATATACCTATCTCTCCAACTGACATTTGAAGTTTCTTAGGTCTAGCTGGCTATTACTGCCTTTTTGTTGAAGGTTTCTCCTCTATAGCGTCCTCTATGACCAGGTTGACCCAAAAGAAAGTGAAGTTCTTGTGGTCCGATTCTTGTGAGAAGAGTTTTTTCAGGAGTTGAAGACTCGACTCACTTCAGCCCCTATTTTGACTCTGCCTGATGGTGTTGATGGTTTTGTGGTGTATTGTGATGCTTTTAGAGTTGGTTTGGGTTATGTATTGATGCAGAAGGATAAGGTGATAGCTTATTCTTCTAGACAGTTAAAACCCCATGAGAAGAATTACCTCACCCATGATCTTGAGTTAGCTGCTGTTGTGTTTGCTCTGAAAATCTGGAGATACTACTTATATGTTGTCCATGTTGACGTGTTTACTGATCATAAGAGTCTGCAGTATGTATTTACCAAGAGGGAGTTGAACCTTAGACAGAGAAGGTGGTTAAAGCTGTTTAAAGATTATGACATGAGTGTGTTATACCATCCAGATAAGGCCAATGTAGTGGCGGATGCCCTTAGCAGGGTGTCTATGGGTAGTGTTTTGCATGTTGAAGAGGGTAAGAAAGAGTTGACTCGTGATGTGCACCGTTTGGCTAGACTGGGGCTTAGGTTATTTGACTCTGCTGAAGGTAGTATAGGGGTTTAGAGTAGTTTCGAATCCTCGTTGATTTCGGAAGTGAAAGAGAAGCAAGACTAGATGCTAGTTTGGTCAGACTGAAGGAGTCAGTCAAGGACCAAAATGTGGAGGTTTTCTCCCAAGGGGGAGATAGTGTGTTGAGATTACAGGGTAGATTGTGTGTTCCGAATGTTGATGATCTGAGACAGAGAATCATGGCTGAAGTGCATGGGGTGCGATATTCGATTCATCCTGGTGCCATAAGATGTACCGCGATTTGCGGGAAATCTATTGGTAGAACGGCATGAAGAAAGATATAGCAGCATTTGTGGCTAAGTGTGCTACATGCCAACAGGTTAAGGTTGAACACCAAAGACTTGGTGGTATGATGTAGGATTTTAGTATTCCCTCTTGGAAGTGGGAAGAGATAAGTATGGATTTTATGGCTGGTTTACCTTCTTTCCAACGCCATCATAATTCTATTTGGGTTGTTGTTGATAGATTGACCAAGTCTGTGCATTTCTTACCTGTGCATACTTCTTACACTACTGAGGATTACGCGAGATTATACATCCGAGAGTTAGTCAGATTGCATGAAGTTCCCTTGTCTATCATTTCGGATAGGGGTACACAGTTAACTTCGCAGTTTTGGAGAGCATTTCAGAAGGGTCTTGGTACCCAAGTGCATTTGAGTTCTGATTTTCATCCGCAGACAGATGGTCAGGCTGAGAGGACCATCCAGACGTTAGAGGATATATTGAGAGCATGTGCTCTTGACTTTAAGGGGAGTTGGGATGAACATTGACCGTTGATAGAGTTTGCTTACAATAATAGTTATCATTCTAGCATTGGCATGACCCCGTTTGATGCTTTATATGGGAGAAAGTGTAGGTCACCTATAGGTTGGTTCGAAGTGGGTGAAGCTGCTGTGAGTGGTCCTGATTCAGTATTTGAGGCTATGGAAAAAGTCAAGGTGATTAGAGAAAGATTGATAATCACATAGAGTCGTCAGAAGTCGTATGTGGATGTTAGGAGAAGAGACCTTGAGTTCGAAGTTGGTGACTTGGTGTATTTGAAGATTTCGCCCATGAAAGGGGTGAAGAGGCTTGGGAGGTTATGAGGTTGAGTTGTCGTGTTGGTAAGGTAGCTTATGAGGTTGAGTTGCCTTCTGAGTTGTCTGTTGATCATCCGGTGTTCCATGTTTCCATGCCTTCTGAGTTGTCTGCTGATGAGGTTCCTGTTGAGATTTTAGATCATCAAGTCCAGAGACTGAGGAACAAAGAAGTTCCCTTGGTCAAAGTGTTGTGGAGAAACCAATCTGTTGAGGGCTCTACTTGGGAAGCTGAGGCTGAAATGCAATCCAAGTACCTGCACCTGTTTTCCACAAGCTCCGATAAAATCGAAGGTAACGTTCTTCTCTAATTCAGTCCTTCCTTAAATCAAGTTGCAGCTGTTCAGCTGCTGTTTCGTATTGTTCAGCTTTTATTGCATGAGTTTATGCATTCTATGAAGTATTCGAAAGTTTAGAAAGAATTAGAATCCGTTTAGCAAGATGTTTCAGCTGTGTACCCTTAGTTTTCTCCATATTCTTAGCCTATCAAGCGTCATTCGAGGACGAATGTTCCCAAGGGGGAGATATTGTAATACCCCAAAAATCCTAACCGACTGTAGAGCAGTTCTTCAACATCATAAGGAATATATATTAGAGGTTGGGTAGTTTATGATCAGGGTTGATGTGTGTTAATACCTCAATTATGTCCTAACTATTAGGCGAATCAAAACATCTCTTACCGATTGAGTTCTTGGGAAGGATATTGGTTTAGTCAAATTCAAACGCTCATAACTCATAATATATAACGAATTAGGGGGCCTACTATATATCAAAAGAAATATATTTGAATTATCTTTCCAACGATACCAATTTCCCAAAAATCCAATATTGGAGTAAGAAGTTATGGCTATTTTACAGTAAGCTGTCCGGGCTGCCCAGATCAGACTGCCAGATCCGACGTTCTGTCGGAGGTCCGATGGTACCGTTGGATGACACCATATGAACTGATCCAGTGAGCCATTTTCTGGTCAAAAAGTGACGGTATGAAGCGACGGTCCGTCAGAGGTCCGACGGGACGTCGAACACACCATCGGGGGCCTCTATTTAGCGATTTTAAGCTGTTTTTAAAAGGGTTTTTGGGTCTTTTCCACCCGTTTTAACACCTAATTAAACCAAAACAAAGCACATAACTCCTTATTCATCTTTAACATCAAAAATTAGGGTTTTCTTCAAAATCAAGCCCCAAGAACAAGAATTCAAACCCTCTCCAAGAACACTCAAAAATCAAGCACCACAATTCAAGAACTTTCAAGAAAAGCCTTCAAGAACACTCTCAAGGCTTCCAAAAGACGTCTTGTTCTATTGAATCAAGCCAAATAAGGTATGTGGGGATTTCAACAAAAACACCCTTTCGTTTTTGTGCCCAAAATTTGTATTATTTTACGAAGATACATGATTTTACATGTTTTACGATGAATTTGATATAGAAACTTACCCTATATTCTTTTTCAAGAAACTATGACATTTTGTTGATGTCTTGAAGATAAATTCCATGAGATTTGATGTTAATATCATGTTTAATGTTGAATTTCCAGATTTTCATATGAGTTATACATGTTTGCTACATAAAGTGTGAATCTTGAAATATTTTGCTCAAGTATTGATATATGGGTTTTGAACTCTATTTGAGATTATGATTTTTGTGAAGTAATGTGTTATACACACCTTGATATTAGAATTATTTGAACTTTTGGTCTTGAAAGAGTTGATTTTTGAACCCGAATGAGAAAAGAAATCCACATTTTGATTGATTATGAAAAAGGGGTATCATAATGGCTCCCGTTGTGAATTGTTGAATTTTTTTATTGTGGATTTTCTTTAAAAAGACCTGAGATAAGTTCGGGAGTAGTCTTTAGCATCGAGTGGGAGGTATAGCTGTGTTGGTACTTTCCTAGAACTACGTGCCCCCATAGGATATGAGCCTAAGGCTGATTGATATAGTGATCACTAGTGAATAAAAGATTAAGGTCCTACTCCGATGGCAAGGATAGGATAGCTCTCCCCAACGTGGGTTGGACGTTGGACTCCATGTAGCTCACATGGTTTATGTCAGTTGTAAGAGACTCCCAGTGTGTGTGTGTACTCTTCTATCTAAGATGAAAATATAACTGCTTGAAAGATTGAGTTGGTGAAAATCATGGTTTTCGAAAGATTTAGTGAGTATATATATATATATATATATATATATATTCTAAGGAGAATTGTTATGAGATTTGATTGTTTTGATGATTTGAAAATGAGATGAAAGCGAATTGAGAACTTATATGATGACTTACGTGTTTTGCTTTCCATATATTACTCATCCATACTTATGATGATTTTAGTCGAGCTATGTGAGTCATTTGTTATAGCATGCATATTTTCTATGAATACCTATGATATTTGATTTTTCATAGCTTCGATACACCCCCATATACTCAGTCCATATTCCATGGTACTGACCCATGTATTCGTACATGGGCTACATTTTCCCTATAATGTAGGTTCAAGTGCTCATTCCCACATTTGACAATGATTCTTCGAGCACGTCGATCTACATCCTCTGCAGTGGTGAGTCCTCATGGTCCGAGGACTAGTTATTCAAATTTCCTCTTTTATTTTGAGTTGTTCAGTTTATTTCCTGAGTTCGGGTCAGTTAGGGTCTGTCCCAATGGCTCATTGATATACAGTTTAGTAGAGGCTTGTCAGACTAGATGATTAAATTGATCAGATTTGTCAGAGATGTTATATTTTGTTACTTTTCATATTGCATTCGTATTGCAGTATGATATTATGGAGGATGTTTAGACATTTTGATTATGATGATCTTGATTATAAGATTTGAATGGTAGAATAATGGCTCAAAGGGTTAGCTTGGGGCTACTTGTAGCCTTAAGTACCATGTGACGCCTCGGGGCCCGTTTTCGGGGCGTTACACTTTTACTCTTTTACTAGTCAAACTTGTCTTAAAAAATTCTTTTATCGAGTCGAGTCTACAAAAACATTCTCTCTACGTGTGGTACAAGTAACGTCTGTGTACTACTATTTTTGGGTTTCACTTGTGGGATTTCTATAGCTTTTACTCTTTATGTTTATCGAGCTTGTTTTTTAGAATGCTTTTCTTGAGCTGATGGTCCATCGGAACATACTTTCTATGTGTGGTAGAAGTAAGGTCTGTGTACTTTCCACCTTTCTCACCTCATTTGAAGCCATTTGGGATTAGGTATGTTGTTGTTCAAGGTTTTGCATATTTTCCAGTGTCTTTCTCTTGACTGCTTAATTTCTTTCTTGTGTTGTAAAGCATGATGGAGATGTGTTGGTTGATTTTAGTCATTGATTGTAGACTTGGTCATTAGTGTTTCTGTCTCACTCTAACAGAGTCACTATTTGTGCTATTAGGTAGACATATTGTAACACCCCTATGTTTCTTCTTCTTCGCCCTTCTGTGGTGTGAACGGTTGCAAGTCTTTTGACTGATGATTGTGTTAGTTCATTTGGATCTGTAACTGTTGACCCTTTACCTGTGGGTGTTTACTTGTACAAAAGAGGGATTTGCATTTTTCTTCTCTTCTTCCTCTAGCTTCATTTCATAACATTTCTATTACTGTGGGAAACGGAAAGGAGAAATCTCCACTAATAACTAAACCTACGTATTGTGTGAATGCAGATAGTACTTTCTCAGTATTGGTGTCAATCAAAAGCTTCAAACTCAGTTTGGAACCAGAAGTCGTCATTCTGGTTGGGTTGCTCACTGCTGCAGACTGCAACTAGTGTTCTTGTAGAGGTAGTATTCTGGATGCATCAGGAGACTTATGTTTAACTAAGTTGTAGTTACTTCATACGTAATAATCATTAATCAATAAACTTAATTATTGTTAATATACTATTATTTTAGGAATAAAATACTCTCTAACTTTAGCAAAAGATATCCCCCAAAATACTCCCTATTGAAGTTTTTACCTAGAAAAATTCAAGTGTTTGCATAAAAAATAAGTAATCCTGATATTTGGTTATTGATAAATTTAAATGTACCACTTTAAAGTATCCGCTATTAATTAACTGGCAAAATTATTTAGTTTTGTAATTATGTATGCATTGATATTCAACTGTTGCAACTATTTCTACCAAAACAACAAATACCAAACTACAAATTATGTTAAGCTTTTAAAAAATTATACACCCTCTGTTTCATATTATTTGGCATGTTTTGTTTTCTAAAAGTTAATTTGACTAATTTTCAAATCTAATGTCTATTGGCTACTAATATCACTGGACTGTAAGACTTGGTCTTATTCCTGTAACATTCATATTACCATTTTTTTCGTCCAACTTGTGCTTGTTTTTTCTTGTAATTTTGGAGTTAACCCTATGATAGTCGTAGAATGTTATGATAAGAATCTCCTACTTATTCTAAAGCTACTACAAAGAGATTCTTTAAGCAACAAAAATTAGGTTCAAATGAAGGGTACCTATGGAGAAGTTTGCACAACTCAATATCCTTGAAATTTTTCATTCAAATATGATTTGAATAGTGGTGTAAAAAGTTAGTACAGATATATACCAGGGAATTTCAGCCTAGACGTGTCTAAAAATACTTGGTCTTATGATTGAATAAAGTTCTGTTGTCTTCTTGGTTTAGAATAATGTTTACAAAGTTAACGATGATTACACTGTAAATTCTTCTTTTAATTAAAATATTCTATTGTTGTTAGCTGCTTTACTATGTTGTATTAAATCTCTTAGTTTTCTTCTTGTGTCCACTGCATAGTAGCATCTCTAAACAAACCTATTATTGTTTTGTTTCTCTTGTTTTTGTTTCTCTTCTCCATTATTATTGTTATTATTCTTGTGTAGATGGAAAATGAAGATCGTATATGGATGTATAATAGACTTTATCCTAACCGTGCGGGATTGAGAGAGGAATATAAACATTGGGTAGCTGAATTTATTGCTAAAGCAATGACACTTAATGATTTTCTTATTGAAGGGACAATTAGGTGTCCTTGTTGGAATTGCAAGTGTTGCAAGTTATTGAGTCCAGATGTTGTTACATTACATCTTTATAGGAAGGGTTTTATGTTGAATTATACTGTGTGGATAGCTCATGGAGAGAGTAGTACTGCTAATAATTTTGCTTTTCAGAATTATGTTAAAAGTCCAATAAGAGAGAATAATGTTGAAAGTTCACGATACATTGAGATAGTCAGGGATGCTTTTGGGACACACTCAGGGACTCAAAATGAACCAAATTATGAGGCTAAACACTTTTATGAGCAGTTAAAGGAAGCTAGTCATTCATTGTATGAAGGATCAGTGCATTCTAAGTTATTTGTTGCCATTCGGTTATTGAATATTAAGTCAGATAATTCTATTTCTCAAGAGGGCATGAACTCTATCATTGGACTTATGTGTAGACACGTGATTTTTGATCCTCCCTAATTTTAACTCGTTTATCGATATTAAATATTTATATTTAATCATATATTATTTTGATTCTTATTTTTATTTTTAATAAATTTTTAGTTAAAAAATAAATAATTAAATAAAGTTAGCTTCAAGATATTTTATTTTTATTTTTATTTATTATTCTAATTTTAAAAATAATATAAAAATTTAAAACTATTTTCATAAATTTTTAATAAATAAATTAGTATTTTAAATAATATTTTATTATATTTATATTTGTCTATTTATAAATTTTTATTATGTTTTATTAAATATAAATTAATTATTATTATATTATTATTAATGTTTTATTAATTAATTAATTTATTATTATTATTATCTTTATTTGTTATTATTACTATTATTTTTTATATAATAAATAAATAATAATAATAATAATAATAAAAATGAATTTTAAATGCCCCTCCCCCTTATCTAACAATTAATAACATTTCCCCTTCTTAAAGATAATTGTTCCCCCAATCCCTGTATTTAAGGGTACTTACACTGTTTTCAAGGGAATTTTTTACGTACAACTATTTTCACCACAGACATTGTATCAGAAACCAGAGAAAGGAAAAATATTAGTAAACCAATAAAATAAAAGTGAGAAAGCAAGTGAAGTAAAAAAGGAAAATCAAAGAAAAGAGAGAACATCTTTTAGAGTTTGAAGTTGGCGTTTCTGTTTGAAGTTTTCGGTGACGAGTGTTTTTTTTCATTGCTTTGATTATTTCACTACAGGTTCTTGCTCAATCCTGTATTATTTATGTTATCAATTTGATTGTAAAAAACATGAATAAAGCTATTCATTGATGTTATTTTTTGTGATTTACAAGTGATTGTTCTAATTTTCATGCATAGTTTTCTTTTGGATATAATATTTTCATGATGTAGTTTCATTATTTTCAAGTTGGACAAAAACTTTTTATTGCTATGTACAACTCTGATTAGAGAAACATGCGTTTTAATAGATTTGTGTTATCTTTATCTCTACAAAATTACTTGTAACTGAAAAGAAAAATATTCACATTGTTTCATATATATATATACATAGTAAACAGACCACACATTGGAACAAACACATATTCTCCATTCTCACTTGCACATACAGTACAATAGCAGAGTAAAAATTAGTAAAAAATAATATCGGAAGAAACCATTTTTTTTAAAAGGAACCAGATGAAGTTATTTTCCAGCAAAGCCTAGCGCTGCTCTTCTTCTCCCTTTTCCCTACCGCTGTCTCGCCATAGCCGCCCAGATTCCACTGGAATCAACCAACATCACCGGAATCATTGTTCCATCAATGAACCTCCGAAACACCATCGAAAAAATGGCAAAAATTCGCTGGAAAAAAAACCAACCAAAACCAGATCTGGCACCGCCCCTTACCTCCTCTCTTCCCGTCGACGTTTTCTGTCGGCAACACCATCGCCGGCGGTAACACCAACGGCGAAAACGCCGACCAAAGCCCCTCTTCTCTCCCCGCGCCAAATCTAGCCGAAACTATTATCTCCGGCAAAGCCTAGCCGGTGCCGCCCCTTCTTCTATTTTCCCATCACAGCTCACCGGTGAACCCATATCGCCGGCAACGTCCTTATTTATCTGGCAACGTGATTATATTTTGTTTTCAATAATTTTGGTTGATAACTGAGAAATATTAAATAGTATTTTTGCAAAATAATTTTAATTTCAAAAGTCAAATAAGTCACTGCTGTTATTTTGTTATAATGAAGTGGTTTTGAATATTATAATGATTCATGTCTTTCAAGAACGAAATATTGAATTATAATGTCAGTATTGTCATCTTTGTCTTTTTCATGATCAAGATATACTAATTAATAGTATAATTCTCTATGCATTGTTAAATTATTTTATAATTTATAACAAGTGAAACTAATTGACTTAGTGGGTATTATTTTCATTATTTATTTATTTATTTTATTTATTTATTGTCATTAATAAATTTTGATAATTGTTTACTAAATTACTTCATCGTGTTAAATCAATCTTATTGTTAAAGTTAAATAACATTTCTAATGGATAAAAAATTATTATAAATTTTAAATGATAAAGGTATGTTTCTAAGGTTAGGCAAACATAAAATAATTTTTTTTTCGATTAAGAATGCGGCGTATGCATCTTTTTGAAATATTTAAAATAATTCGATGATGCAATATTGCACCTCAGTAAAGACCGTTGTAAAATTGTTCAGGATCTATCGTCACATAAAGAAAAGAAAAGAGAGAAAAAATCATTAATGAGGGAGAGAGACGAGTTGCAGATCAATACAAGACTTGTTACAAATTTAAAAAGATATGAAACATTAAAAATGAGCGAATTAGGCCTTAACATAATCTGTCAAAATAATTTAAATTAAGATAAGTCAATAAAAGCGACCGTACTTGAACCACGGGACTCGAGGGGTACCTCACACCTTCCCCTTGGTCAACAGAATTCCTTACTCGATCTTTTGTTTTCGCAAACTAGTAAAGAGTCATTTTCTTTTGATTAGGGATTCAAAAAGGTGACTTGTAACACCATAACTTGATTCCAAGTGGTGACTCTGTAAATAAATTAATCCCTATTCAAAATCATCACTTTAATTAGAAAAATCCTTCGACTCGGTCCTCGAGCGAAAAAAAGCGGTGTGACATCTCTGGCGACTCTGCTAGGGAATAATAAGAATTCGAGCTTTTTATATTGATTTATACTTTCTTTCATTATTGTTGATATTGTTGATATTGTGTTTGTTGGCCTTATGTGCTACTTGCTGCTCATTTACCGCTTTGATATTGATTGAACTGTATTATATATTGTCTTCTCTTGCGCACCCCCTCTGAGTCTCTGAAATAGGATAGAAGGAATGTAGCTCATGCATCCTACTTTCTTTTTTAGATAGCCGGAGTGTAAAGGCACCTGGTGAAGGATTATAGTCACACATGTTAGGCGGGGTTCGGATAGGCAACAAAGGCGGGGTTTCCCTACTACCGACCAAGTTGTCCCTCCCCAGCTCGAGTGTCCGCTCGAGTAAATCAGTCTAGTCACTTATCACTTTGGCTTAAACTTAGAAGAACTGAAAACTCAGAATTTGGTTATCCCTATTAGGTGCCGCTGTATTTGCATCATATGCATTTGACTTAACGGGACTCGGCACAGAGGCCGGATCTTTCTAGGACAGGTGACCTACTTTATAAAGACCAACATGTGCATTTTACGTGCTATTTGACATTTGCTTGGAGGGTTATTTGTTTGTTGACCGGCTTTAGGCAACTTTAAAATACAAGAGATTGAATTATTCTCACATTTAGTGAATCATTTTTCAAAGAAAAATTCTATTTTTAAAAGAAAGGAAATATTATAGTATCATAGTTTTACGGTTTTCATGAACTACGAGGGTCTGATTCTTACATCTTAATGGGATACGTAGGAAATCCTTCTCAGGATACGACCCTATCTTTTGAAAAATTATTCATAGATTTATTGGGGAATATTTTGAAAATATGATTACTTTCATAATTATTTTTTGAATCCTCAAGTCCAATTTTTATATATCTTAATAGCCCTGAATCTTTAGGGATCATGGGGCTAAGTTTTTACAAAATAAAAAATATATATAAATCTTAGAAGTCGTGAACCTTTAGTGCTCTTGAGGCTTAGTTTTGTACGACATATATTTCAAGAACTACGCACACCTGATTCTCATCTTAATGAGATACGTAGGCAGTCTTTCATGGATTCGGTGGTCTTAAAAAGAAAAATTTGAACTCTGACACATTAATTTTATCCAAAATCAAAATAGTATTAGATTGGTTGGTTTGTGGCTAAGTTTGGCTTCTCATCCATGCAACAGAGTTTCAAAGAAATAAGAAAGATGACCCGTAAAGAGGGTGTAGGGTCTGACAGTGAGGAAGAGCAGAATCAGTTGATTTCGCAAGAATTAGCATCAATGGAAGAAAATAAGTTATTGAAACAACAGATAGCAGAGATGTATCGAGCTTGGTTGAATGGACAAGCCCCGCCTTCCTCAATCCTTGAACTTTCAAATACGAATGATTCAAATCCCGCTCAAGATCAAACTGGAAATCCATTTTACTCACCTGGATTCGGCCCATATGCTAATGTATCTGGCGCTGCTGGTACTTCCACCATGTGCCCACTAAATCCGTCTGTCATAAATACCCCGCTTTTCACTCCTGTAGCACCAGCTACTGCAGGTCCTCAATCGACAGTACAGAAGAATATGGGTGAACGAAGTCATGGTCAATTGTATCCTCCTGAAATGACTTTCAAACCCCCAAATTCATATTATCATGCTCATCAACACGATTCTCCTATCGTGATTGAGAAGATTATTAACAGTGAATAACAGGAAGAGGTGGCCAGAAAAGTGAGAAGCTTAGAGCAGAGTATGAGAAATATGCAAGGATTAGGAGAGCCAAAAAGTTTTCCATACAAAGATTTGTGTATGTTTCCTGATGTCCATTTGCCGCTAGGATTGAAAATTACAAAGTTTGACAAATACGAAGGTCATAGTGATCCTGTGGCTCATTTGAAGAAGTTATGCAATCAATTAAGGGGACCAAGGGGGAAAGAAAAACTATTAATGGCTTGCTTTGGAGAAAGCCTGGCGGGGAAAGCTTCTGAATGGTTCATTGACGAAGATATTTCTCATTGGCATGTTTGGGATGAAATGGCTCGAGATTTTGTTCAGCAATTTCAATATAATATTGAGATAGTGCCAGATCGCACCACACTTGCGAACATGAGAAAAAAGACAACTAAAAATTTTTGAGAATATGCTGTCACATAGAGAGAGCATACTGCAAGAGTCCGACTGTCGATAAAGGAGTCTGAAATGATTGATATCTTTATACAAACATAAGAACCTGATTATTTTCAACATTTGTTGTCAACTATTGGAAGCACATTTGCTGAGGTCATTAAAGTTGGAGAGATGGTAGATAGCAAAATTAAATTCGAAAAGATTATCAGCCAGACCGATTTGAAAGCAATAACACAGACAATTCAAAGTGGTTCAGGAAGCTTTGGTTAAAATAAAAGAAAATAGGATGTAGCAACGATTATGCCAGGTCCACAACAAAAGTGGAGAGGTGCACGTCACTCTTACGCACAATCTCAATCCTAGATTTATGTCCAAGACCCATATAATCATCCACTACACTATGTTCCTCTACAAAATCCATTATATTCCACTCCATATCCTCAATATTCTATCCATAATGCACAACCATATGCTCGGGCCCCTTCTTATCCGCAATGGCGTGCACCAACCCCTCAGGATTATCTTCCAATTCAACAAACATACCTAAGCCCCTCCAGAATCGATTTTCTCTCTAAGTTAAACAATGAAAATAGGCAGAAGCTAAGGGATTGTTTCACACTAATTGGAGAATCATAAACCGATTTATTCCAAAAATTAAGAAAAAGGGACATGATCACTCCTCTTCTTGAGTATACTCCTGACCCACAATCAAGAAACTTTGACCCTAATGTACGATGTGTATATATTTCTAATGTTCAGGGTCATAATACTGAAGATTGCCGTGCCTTGAAATAAGAAATAGAAAGAATGATTCAAGATAAGTTGATTATGGTGTAGGACATTGACAGTGGTGAAGGCTCTAGTCATGCTGATGTGTGAACTGACTAACACGTCAAGTTCAACAATTGAGAATGCACTCCTTCCCTTACTAGAAAGGATTTGTAGAAGTTTATTTTATTTTTATTTTTGTTATTCGAATTATTTCAAGATTGTAGTTTGGAGTCTATCTTGTCTTGTTTATTAGCCATTTATGTTGAAACTCGATCATGTTTTAGCAGTGTCCCTTTTATTTATTTATTATATTTTAGTTTTACTTTATTTTAATTGTTTGTCTTTTTTTTTCTTTACATAGTTCTTTTATGTGGATTGTAGTGATATGATATACATGCTGAATTTTCATCGAATCTTAAAATCTAATCTAATACTGAAACGCTTGACCAAGAAGATAAAGTTGAAAGGGAAAATCATGTAAGAAAATAAGTAAAGTGTTGAGATGTTTGCTGATTGAGTTAAAGCCTCACTTGAAACTTGAAAGGATTGAAGCAATCGCTTTGTGAATCAAAAATGACCTGGTCATCAATGAGAAGGTCAATCTCAAACACTTTATATGGAAGCAATCAGAGGATATATAGTCTCCACTGTCAGGAGAATTAAAAGGAAGTTAGCTTTAAAAAGTATGAGTCCTCTAATGGGAGAAATATAGAAAATAATTTGACCTTTATGTTTGACGGATGCATAAGAAATAGCGACACAAGTGCTTACTCACGGTTAATGTTGAAAAGATGTTTATGAACTTCATGTTCCACTCCCAGATTGCATGTTATGTATTTACATTTTTAAGGATTGAAGTGATGAAGGAATTTTGTTCTACTATCCGAAAAATATATCAACATTTGCTTACCCCTTTTGAGTTTTTATCTTTCTTCGTACCCCTCTTTTGAAATCAAATTAAAGTAAAAAAAAGTTGAAAAAAAAAAGAGAAAAAATCAATCAAAAATCCAAAATCAAGCAAAAGAAATTGTCACGAACTACGTTTGACCTGATTCTTGCTATGACAAGATACGTAGGCAGCCCTACTCTAGGGTTTGGTCCAACCAAAAGAAAACTCAATGTTACCCAGAATGAAATCAAACTGGGGCAAAAGTTTATTTCCTTAAAAGAGTTGAGCCTCATGCCACCCTTTCTTTCTAACCCTTTCCAAAAGTCAAGTTACAACCAAAGAAAGACCTTCAGATCAATCTTTGAGAATGTCAAGGCTTAACATCTTATGGGTGCGTGATATTTCATATTTTGGGTGTTATTTTCTTAAAAAATAATGAGAATGAAAATAAGAGAGTCTTATTGGTGAAAACTCTTTTTGGGCACCACAAGGCGATGGTGAGTTGAGAAAGAAATAAAAATGAGATAGGCTTGTTGGTAAAACCCATTGAGATGCCACAAGCTGAAGGAGTATTGTAAGAGCAAACAAATTCAGCAGTGGCTCAGTTTCAAACTCAATAAGTGGGCAAAAGTTGACAAATGATTAGTGTGGAAAGATCCAGTTGTTTAATTCAAAAATATATATCATAATCATTGGAATCAGCTATCATACTTAAATAAGTTTTTCTTTATGTTGATTTGAAAAACAGATGCACTGTCTTTCCCTTTTCCCTTTTTCCTTTTCTTTTTATTATTTTTGGTTTTAAATTTTTGTCGTCATATGAAAAATCATTGTCATCTTTCGGGTTTTTTTTAGTCGAATTCACGTCAAGTAAAGTAAGAAAGAGCTTCAAAACTTATTATCAACTCCCTCAATTGCACAAAGCATGACAAAGGACTGATGTACCAAGTTAACATACTTCAAAATAAAGTAAGATATTCAAGAATGCTTGTCACCTGATAGTTTTGGACTCATAGAAGTGAAAAATATGTTTAAAGTTAAAATCAGGAGCATCATGCAAGAGAAATATGATTGAGTCAAAAGTTGTAGTAGAAAAAATTTGGGGGTCAAAAATGCAAGTCAACGATACTTATCAATGATTGAAATGGATCTGAGTATGACAAATCCAAGAGTGGTCACCTCAATATCCAGATACCACAAATCAACCACCACGTTTTAAAATTATAATTAGTCTTTGTTTGAAATAGAGAGGAATTTGCCCTCAATTCAAATGCTTTAAAGTTTAGATATCAACAAGATGACATTCCTCACTTTTGCAAATGCAAGAGGCAATGTTTCTACACATATTTAGTAATCACAATCATAGTGAAAACTCATCATCCTATACCCCTAGGAGACGCACTTCTTTGTTTGGGTAAGTCATTTTTCATTTGTTAGGTGATGATACAAGTACGACCACGAGGATGGACGTGTGAAAGAGTAATGAACCCGAGGCTTGGAGTGTGCAAGAAAAATGCAAAAGAGGGCCTAAAACACACACCAAAATCGAACCTACACTACACTCAATGGGCGACATTTTGAGGCTTTTCATTAAAGGGCCTTTTGGTCATTTTGTATTCTAGTTGTAACCTAGTATAAATAGAACATTGTAGGTCATTTTGGTCTTAGGCTTTAATGATATTTGTAAGTTGTATAACACTTTGAAAGAAAAGTCCTCTCCTTTCTTTAGGAGGCAACCCGAAATTAGGATGATACTAGTATGGAATCACTAGTGTTGCATTCATGGCTTGAGACGTTAGTGTTTAGAGGAGGTAAAGTCCCTCTTGTGTCAACGTAGGAGTTAGGTTAATCGTTGCGTGTAGTGTTAAGGGTCCAAGAGTATCACACGTTCTTGGATTCATAAGATTGTACCAACCAAGGTCTAACTATCTATCCTTTGTTCATTTTATTCTTGTAATCTTTTGTACTAGTTTGTTCTCGCTTCTAGGGAATGTGTGAGTTGTTACAATATTGTTCTGTTCTTCTTCTTGTTTTGTAACTTAGTTTGGTTGTTTTGTGCCTTTCCTTGTTATTCTTGTATCAGGAGATGCACTTCCTAACTTGAGCTTTAACTTCTAGAAGATGCACTTTATAGTTGAGTCATTTCAATTAACCCCTAGGAGACGCACTTTCTAGTTAGAGTATGTCTAGTTTAATTCATTAGGTGACGCACCTCCTAACTTGAACCATACTCCTAGAAGACGCACTTTCTAGTTGAGTCATTTCATTCAACCCCTAGGATACGCACTTCCTAATCTTGATAATTTAAGTTTCATTCGTTAGGTGACGCACTTCCTAACTTGAATCATCACTTCTAGAAGACTCACTTTCTAGTTGAATCATTTCATTTAATCCTTAGGAGACGCAATTCCTAGTCTAGATAATTCAAGTTTCATTTGTTAGGTGGCGCACTTCCTAACTTGAATCATCACTTCTAGAAGACGCACTTTCTAGTTGAATCATTTCATTTAATCCTTAGGAGACGCACTTCCTATTCTAGATAAGTCAAGTTTCATTCGTTAGGTGACGCTTCCTAACTTGAATCATCACTTTTATAAGACACACTTTCTAGTTGAATCATTTCATTTAATCTTTAGGAGACACACTTCCTAGTATGGATAATTCAAGTTTCATTCGTTAGGTGACGCACTTCCTAACTTGAATCATCACTTCTAGAAGACAAACTTTCTAGTTGAACCATTTCATTTAATCCTTAGGAGACACACTTCCTAGTCTGGATAATTCAAGTTTCATTCGTTAGGTGACGCACTTCCTAACTTGAATCATCACTTCTAGAAGACACACTTTCTAGTTGAATCATTTTATTTAATCCTTAGGAGACGCACTTCCTAGTTTGGATAATTCAAGTTT
>NC_061112.1:119705434-119706351 GCF_002878395.1 Capsicum annuum | reverse complement strand
AATCATCACTTCTAGAAGACGCACTTTCTAGTTGAATCATTTCATTTAATCCTTAGGAGACGCACTTCTTAGTTTAGATAATTCAAGTTTCATTCGTTAGGTGACACACTTCTTAATTTGAATCATCACTTCTAAAAGACGCACTTTCTAGTTAAATCACTTTATTTAACCGCTAGGAGAAGCACTTCCTAGTCTGAATAAGTCAGTTTTCATTTTTTAGGTGAAGCACTTCCTAACTTGAACATTCACACCTAGAAGACGCACTTTCTAGTCGAGTCATTTCATTTAACCCCTAGGAGAAGCACTTCCTAGTCTGAATAAGTCAATTTTCATTTGTCAGGTGAAACACTTCCTAACTTGAACATTCACTCCTAGAAGACGCACTTTCTAGTCGAGTCATTTCATTTAGCCCCTAGGAGACGCACTTCCTAATCTGAATAAGTCAGTTTCCATTTGTTAGGTGAAGCACTTCCTAACTTGAACATTCACGCCTAGAAGACGCACTTTCTAGTGGAGTCCTTCAATTTAACTCTTAGGAGACACACTTCCTAATTTTGGTCATCATTTTTACTCTGACGAGACACATTTATTTAGTACAGCTTTGATTCACACTCTTTTTGTACTTTTCAAAAATTGTAATCTTATGATGCTCACAAAATTTTCTAATACAAACTGAGAAAAAAATTTTGTTCGTGTTTATTGAATTTTACTTTCTGCTCAGGACCCTCCTAAAGAAGGAAAATTTATTTTATGACCAGGACCCTCCCAAAGAATGGGATGTTATTTTTCTATTTCACCTTTTATTTTGAGTTCAGGAACATATTTTGAAAAATTAGAAAAGGAAATCCAGGAGTTTGCCTGAAAAATACAACAACAACAACAACAACAACAAACCCAGTGTATTCCCACTTAGTGGG
>NC_061112.1:119701476-119702434 GCF_002878395.1 Capsicum annuum | reverse complement strand
AGGTCGGAGCCGGCGGCTGGATCGGGTCGGCGCCGAAGGTCAGCGACGGCGCCGGGGACCGGGGGCCGGTAAGCTGGGGGTGGAGAGAGGGTAGGGAGAGAGAGAGAGGGGGAGAGAGCCGTTGGGAGAGAGAGGGGAGAGCCGTTGGGAGAGAGAGAGGAGACTAGTAATCCCATGCAACAGAGCCTTTCAGTTTGCCTGAAAAATAAGTTGAAGAAAAAGAAAGTCCAGGAGCCCGCCTGAAGAACAAGGTGAAGAAAAAGAGAAAAAGTGAAGTTGGTTGAAAAGAGTTGTGCACAACTTCTAATGTACATAAAATTAATGAAATAATTGTCCTAAACTAAATGAAGAACCCTAATATTGAGTAGTCTTGAGAAAATATTTGGGTTTCAATATGAATTTCAAACACTAATTTTCAAATATTTATAATTTGAAGTTAATACATACCCGAGCAACACACATATACTAAACTAGTATATCAAATCACAATAACAACAATTATAATAATAATAGTAAAATATTTGAAAGTCTAATAATGAAATATAAGAAATATGACGCGCGGTGCAACATGATGTTGTAGACACCTAATTTTGTCCCTCCCGAAGTCTAATTTTATTCATTTTTAGTTCACCTTACCATGTGTCCAACCCCATGTAATTATATCCCACAAAAATACAAAAATAAACAAAAAAAAATACCTCTAACTAATTTATCTTATCCTAACAACCTACCCAATCAAAAGCTTCCACCTCCCTACCCACTCACATTTTTATTCTCACAATAACAAACTAAAAGAAAGAATATATGGGGGACCCACCAAAATTCCCACATCATAACAAATCCATGCCCATTATAAAAAAAAAAATTCTAAGAGGAAAAAGGGAGGCTCATTCTTTGATCATCATCTTCTCCACAATAACAACAATCACAAAATAATCTTCCTCACAAGAACAACAAT
>NC_061112.1:119687651-119701376 GCF_002878395.1 Capsicum annuum | reverse complement strand
AGGGACCCACCAAAATTCCCACATCATAACAAATCCATGCCCATTATAAAAAAAAAAATTCTAAGAGGAAAAAGGGAGGCTCATTCTTTGATCATCATCTTCTCCACAATAACAACAATCACAAAATAATCTTCCTCACAAGAACAACAACAACAACAAAAAAAAAAAAGAAAAAAAAGGGGCGCCGGTGAACAGTAACCGGTGAACAGTAATCGGTGAATAGTACCGGTGAACAGTAACGGCATGAAAAGTGACGGTGAACGGGTCATTATTTGTCGAGTTGGATTGTTGGTGTTAAGGTTCATCTCGATGTTTCCGGGTGCGGACTCTCTTTATTCGAATAACATTGAGTTTGAAAGCTTCAAATTTAAGGTCCAATTCTTTCTTCTCTTTTATTTAATTCTTATGTGATTGTGATTGCGTGTGATTCGATACCATGGTTTGTTTGTTGATGTGACCTGTTGGTGAAATTTGGGTGTGTGATGTGCTAAGAATGATTGGTGAATTTTTGTTATTCTCGATTGGTGGATTGTGTATTGAAATGGGTTAATCAAGTGATTGATAATGAATTAGGATGGGGATTAAAAATGGAGGAAAATGAATATTGATTAATTTTGATGTTTTGATAATGTTGAACATGATAGAATTGTGATACGTTGAACTTGGTAGGCAAACGTAGGCCGGGTAGGCACATTTAGGGATAACGATTTGTTGGAGTGTTTGAATATGTGCGTGAATGGTAGTTTCTACTTTATTGCAAGAAAAGTTTAAATTGTACTCATTTGGCCGGGGAATGCCCCGAAGAATTTGTATTGATTTATCCGGGGAATGCCCCGAAGTAGCATGTACGCAAAGGAGGCTCGTGATGAAGGCCCGAAACATCGGGTGGAGTTTAGTTTAGGATTAGTTTAGAATAGAATATGTTTTATATTTCAGCACCTCTTTTATTTTGGATTGTATAATTTAGACTGAACATTATTTTGATTTGTTTTGAATTTTGTGTGATTTGTTTGTTTTCTTGTTTTGTGTGTTTATGTGGTTTGTACATTTGTAATGTCAAATTAGCCGATATGCTCCACCAAGCGACTGTGGTCGAACCACGGGATCGAGGGGTGCCTAACACCTTCCCCTCGGTCAACAGAATTCCTTAGCCAGAATCTCTGTTCGCAGATCAACTTTTAGAGTCAAACCATTTTGAAAAGGATTTTCCAAAGGTGACTTGGCACACCGGATTATGCTAAGTGGCGACTCTGAATAAGAAAAAATAATGTAAATAATCCCTTTTTTTTGAAACAATTTTTTTTTATTTTTGTCACCTTAATAATAAAACCCTTTCGAACTTAAAATACATATCTTTTTTTGGTCGAAGAGGGGTGTGACAGCTCTGGCGACTCTGCTGGGGAACTTTTCAGAATTTGAGCTTATTTTTGGGAGTCATATCGACTTTGTTTGGCATTATGGGTGTATAAACATTGTTTGTGATTATTGTTTGTGTTATTGTTATCACTGTTGTGCATTTCTGTGCTCTTTGTTTACAGTTTTTTTTCTTTATGTGTTACCGCTTTATATCTGGCATCATTTGCATAACCCGAGTTAATTCTTTCTGCAACAAGTCCCGGAGTGCACGTCGTGCGCACGAACTCTGGTTGAGTCACCCTTATTTTAGGGGAGGAGCCGTTGGATGTATGGAGTAGGTGGAAAGCAAAGCAGTCACTATCGACCATATGCTCCCCCGAACGGCCTTGTTAGTAAACCACAACGTAGGTCAGCCTTTAGGTCATTCTTATGTGCATCATATTGAGAACTAGCGAGGACCGCATGGTATTTTGTAGGAGACTCACCTTTAAAGCATTCCCATGTGTTAAATGTTGCATCTTTGAGGGTAATGTGGTCATTTGATGGACTGATTCGGGGAAAACATGTTTTAGAAATAAGGTGTGCTTGAAAAAAAGGAGAAAAAAATAGAAAAGGTGAATCAAAGAAGAGTTTCATAGTTTTTAGGTTCTTTATGGCTTTTGTTTTCCACGATTCAAAAATTCAAAAAAAAAAAGAAAAAAAAATCAAAAAGATTTTCCTTTTGTTTCCTTTAGCAAGCTTTCACAATTAGAAAACTCCAAAAAGATTTTTTTAGGGGCTTTTTTTAAAGAAAAATTCAAAAAAAGGTGGTAAAAGTTTTGTACATTTCATTTAACGAAAATACCAAAAAGATTTTTTCTTTCATAGCTGGTGGTGTCATTTTTTATGTAAAGTGTCGAATTAAAAACTCAAAAAAAAAAAAGACTTTGTTATGTTGTTCATCATGTGTCTTTGGTCGTGTCTCAAGTTAGGGTGTCATCTATTATTTAATCATTAATTGTTCAATCTAGACAAACTACGCACCCCTGATTCTCCTCTTTCGGGATGTGAGATACGTAGGCAGCCTAATATTGGTTCGGGGATCTTATTTAAAAAAAATTAAAAAAGATTTTTTTTCACTCTTCATTTAGAGTAGGTGTTTCATACATGTATTGAAAAGAAAAATACAAAGAAAAAAAAAGATTTTTCTCAATGGTCGTAGGTTTCATTTTTGGTTGATCTTATTTCAAAAATTCAAAAAGATTTTCTTCACTCTTCATTTAGAGTAGGTGTTTCATATACATCTTTAAAAGAAAACTACAAAAAGATTTTTCTTTAATAGGTTCAAGTTCCATTTTCATATGAAATTTAAAACTGAAAACCCAAAAAGATTTTCTTTGGTAATCATAGATTTCACTTTGTATAGGGATGTTAAAGCTGAAAAATTCAAAAACATTTTCGTCAATTCTTTTTACAAATTGTTATTTTATTTTCTTCTTAAAGTTTCGAGGAAAAAAAAAAAGAAAAAGAGTTCAATTGGCCATTTTTGGCACGACTTCACGAACTACGCACACCTGATTCTCCCCTTTCGGGGGTGACATACATAGGCGCCCTTCTAGGGTTCGGTGATTTTTTTTCAAGAAAAAAAAGAGGTTTTGAAAAATGTTTGAACTCTAACATATTTGTTGTCTCTTTTTCAGTTAGTTTAAGGTGGTTGGTTTGTGGTTTCCTGACTGGTCCTCCATATCACACCAAATCCAAGGAAGGGTTAGTTGTGTCCAACAAGGATATAGAGAGTGACATCATAGATGAAACAAAGAGTCAGAAAATTGAGAGTTTAAAGGAAGAGAATTTGAGACTGAGACAACAAATGATGGGAATGTACCGAGCTTGGGCCAGTGGACTGCCTCCAACTACGTTCCCCACTTTTGACCCTGCAAAGACCTTGAGTCTTCCACCAAAATCAGAAAGTTAGTTTTCTACTGTTGTTGATGCACCACAGCATGCCTCAGAATCCATTCAACGTCAAATGCACCTCAACACTTCCACCACTCTTTCTTTATCTCCTCAGTATAAGTCTACCACATTCACAGCACCACATACTGTCTATGTTTTTGTTGCTCAACCTTCTACTAAGGCTTCCACTTTGTCTATCAATCCAACAATTGTGCTTCCCCAGTCCACTAGTGACTCCACGTTCAATACTGTTGATGATCATTGGTATACTGTTGAGCCTACAGTTAAGTTAAGTAAACCGCCAAAATTTCTTACTAAGAAGCCTAGCATGCCAAAAGAGCCAGAGAAAATAGTTGGGAATGTGAAGAGTGTAGAAAATGATATGAAAAATTCCCCTGGACTTATGGACTAAGAAGATGTTTCATACAAAGACTGGGGTATGCCTTTAAGTGCTAACCTTCCTCCAATCTTTGAGATGTCAAAATTTAAGGAGAAAGATGGGCATGAGGAATCCGTGAAACATTTGGGAAAATATTGCAATCAATTAAGGGAACCTGGAGGGAAAAAGAATGAGGAAGATGCATCTTCTATTGTAGTTGGATGGCGAGCACGGTCAAGAAGACCCCGTTGTCGTCACTCTCAGGCTCAAACCGAAGTTCATGCCCAAGCTCCACATAATCACTCCTAAAATTCATTATACTCTACTCCTCCACCTCCATATCCAGTATATAATGCACAACCATATGTTCAACCCCCATCTTACCCACAATGGAACATATCGACTCCTCAGAGTCGTCCTCTAAGTCCACCAACATACCAAAACCCTTCTAAGCCTGATTTTCGATCCAAGCCAAATGATGAAATAAGGGAGAAATTGAGAGATAGCTTTACACCAATTGGAGAGTCGTATGCTAATTTATTTTAGAGATTAGTACAATGGGGCATATTCACTCCTCTCCTTGGGTGCACTCTTAATCGGTGTTCAAGAAATTTTGATCCTAATGTACGATGTGCGTATCATTCTGATGCTCAGGGTCATAATATTAAAGATTGTCGAGATTTGAAAAGAGAAATTGAAAAGATGATTGAAGATGGATCAATTATGGTGCAGAACATTGATAATGAGGAAATCTCTAATCATGCTCATATGCAAACCAATGGCTAAGTTGTCAGGCTGAGCAATTGAGAAGTCACCTCCTCTTCTTACTAGAAAGAGGTCTGGTAGTTTGTTTTGTCTTCTTTTTTATTTTTTGAATTATTTCAGGATTGTAGTTCGGGATCCATCTTGTTTTGTCCCTTTGTCATTTGTGTTCAAACCCTTCTATCTTTTATTCAACTAAATAAAGTGTCCCTTTTTCCTTTATGTTTTAAATATGTGTTGTTTTTTTGTTTTCTTTATACAGTACACTTTATATTGATTCTAGTGATATGACATGCGTACGGAGTCATCAGCCATATCTTAAAATCCAATTTAACCATGAAACATTAGATCAGAGGGCTAAAGTTAGGAGAAACATCTGAGAAAATAGTAAAGTGCTGAGATATTTGGTGACAAGTTAAAGCCTTTTCTAAAAATTAAGGCAATTATTTTGAGAATCACATGAATAACTTGGTCATCAATTGAAAAACATAGCTCAATTAGGTCAAACAGTGTCTGTTGATCCTATCAAAAGGAACAGATTAAAAATCAACTCCACGAAAGCATGAGTCATTCAATGTGAGGGATGTACAACAAATATAGAGTTGTATATTTGATAGGTATAGAAAAGAGGTGACACACACGCTCGGGGTAAGTTAGTGTTGTAAAACATGTCATAAGTGATGTTGATCGTGCACTGTCACATTGCTTGCTAGGTACTAGTATTTTCAAGGGTTGATATGACGAAGGCATTTTATTCTGCTATCCAAACATTGTGTCATTCTTTGTTTACCCCATTTTAGCCTTAGTGTTATTTTCTTTCATACCCCTCTTTTGGAATCAAGATAAAGCCAACAAAGCTCAAAACAAAAGTATCAAGCAAAAGAATAGAGTCATAAAGTTTAAAAAAAAAAGAAAAAAATGTATCCAAGAAGAAAAAAAAGAGTGTCAAGAAATTAGAGTCAGAAAAATCACAAAGAAAAAGAGCCAAAAGAAAAAAAAAGAAAAAGTCAGAATCAAGCAAAAAAAATGAGTTGCCAGAACTATGCATGACCTGATTCTCCTCTTTCGGGGGTGAGATACGTAGGCTGCCCTACTCCGGGCTCGGTCCAACCAAATAAACAATTTGGAATTGCCCAGTCAAAAGAAACTGGATATTAGTTAATCCTCATTATTTGAGTCAATTCCAAAAGTTGTAAGTCCTACCCCACTTCAAGTGTCGTTTTGGCCTCATGCCATCCTTTATTTCTAACCCTATCCAAAAGCCAAGCTACAACCAAAGAAAGACCTTCAGATCAATCTTTGAGAATGTTAAGGCTAAGCATGCAATGCAAATGATTACGCATTTTGGAAACTGCTTGTCTTCCTCAGCATAGGAAATCAAAAGAGAATTAAAAATGAGAGAGTCTTATTGAGGAAAACCCTCATGGGAACCATAAGGTGATGGTAAGTTGAGAGAGAAAAATGAGAGAGTCTTATCGGTGAAAACCCTCACAGGCACCATAAGATGACTGTGAGTTGAGAGAAATAAAAATAAGAGAGTCTCAATGGTGAAAAACCCTCACGGATACCACAGGGCAATGGTGACCTGGGAAAAAGAAAAAAAGAAAATGAGAGAGGCTTGTTGGCAAGAATCTTTCAAGGCGCCACTAGCCGAATGAGGTCATAAATGTAATTGACCTAAGGAAGCAACTCAATTTTGAGATCATTAACTCAATAACAATTGGTAGAAGGTTTTGGATGGAAAGATCAGGCAGTTTAATCCGATATGCATGGCATAATCGTTAGAGTTGACTGTCATTTTAGATAAATTTTTCATTTCTTTATTTCAAACGGGGACATTCATTGTCTTTTCTTTCTTCTCTTTATTTTTATTTTGTTTTCTTGAATCAGTGGTCCAAATAAAAGTCATTGTCATTTTTTCTTGTTTTTGAGTCAAGTCCATATCAAAATAAGTGAGAAAAAATTTCAAAACTACCAGCTTCTTTAATTGCACAAAGCAAGACAAAGTCAGCATATGAAAGAGACATAATTGTGAGCTGAAGAAGACATGCAGAAAGTTGTCAACAGACAAGCCGGGGAACTCAAGAAAATACCAAGGTTTAAAGAATCTATTTGAGAAGCATGACAAAGCAGAGATACTGTGTTTATTTTAGAGTCACTCTTAATAAACTGAGTTTGAGTCAATGACACGACAAAGCAGGGGCAAATGCCAGTAATCTAAAAAAATGAAGGGAATGAACACTAGAGCAAATGCCTGGAAAGCTAAGTATTGCAAGCTACCACTGAGTTTTTAATTGACAAATTTTCTTTGTTGAAATAGGGACAAATTTGCTTCACTTAATTCAGCTACCATTGGAAATGGACATTCGTGAGATTTTACTTTCTGTTCAGGACCCTCCTGAAAAATGGAATTTTACTTTCTGTTCAGGACCCTCCTGAAAAATGAGATTTTACTTTCTGTTCAGGACCCTCCTGGAAAATGAGATTTTACTTTTTGTTCAAGACCCTCCTAAAAAATGGGACTTTAATTTCTGTTCAGGACCCTCCTGAAAAATGGAAATTTACTTCCAGTTCAAGACCCTCCTAAAAAATGGAAATTTACTTTCAGTTCAGCACCCTCCTGAAAAATGAAACTTTACTTTATGTTCAGGACCCTCCTGAAAAATGGGATTTTACTTTTTGTTCAGGACCCTCCTGAAAAATGGGAATTTATTTTCTGTTCAGGACCCTCCTGAAAAATGAGATTTTAATTTCTATTCAGGACCCTCCTAAAAAATGGGACTTTACTCTTTGTTCAGGACCCTCCTGAAAAATGGGACTTTACCTTCTGTTTAGGACCCTCTTGAAAAATGGGATTTTACTTTCTGTTCAGGACTCTCCTGAAAAAATGGGACTTTACTTTATGTTCAGGACCCTCCTGAAAAATAGGATTTTACTTTTTGTTCAGGACCCTCCTGAAAAATGGAAATTTATTTTATGTTCAGGACCCTCTTGAAAAATGGTAATTTACTTCCACTTCAGGACCCTCCTGAAAAATGGGACTTTAATTTATGTTCGGGACCCTCCTGAAAAATGGGATTTTACCTTCTGTTCAGGACCCTCCTGAAAAAATGGAATTTTACCTTCTGTTCAGGACCCTCCTGAAAAAATGGGATTTTACTTTATGTTTAGGACCCTCCTGAAAATGGGATTTTACTTTCTGTTCAGGACCCTCCTGAAGAATGGGAATTTACTTTCAGTTCAGGACCCTCCTGAAAAATGGGATTTTACTTTCTGTTCAGGACCCTCCTCGAAAATGGGACAACGCTTTCAAAAATGAAATACTACTTTACTATGATTTTTGTTTGGGGTAATTTTTGTTCTAGTTTTAATTTTGGGTTTTAGGAGCCCGCCTAAAGAACAGGGTGATGAAATAGCAACTCAACGACCTATGTTAATGGTTAGAAGCAAGGTTAAATGTGATGGGGGCAAAAGCGATTGCCATGAAAGCTAAGCCACAAACCAATCACCATGTTTTTAAACTAAAAAGTTTTCTTTGTATTAAATAAGAATACATGCTACCTTCGAATCAAGGATTTAAAAGCCTAAACATCAAGGGCCGTAATATTCTCACTTCTACAAATGCAAGAGGCAATGTTGCTGCACATATTTGGTATTCAAACCCATGGTAATTCAAGCGGAATTTGCAAGGAGACGCACTTCCTTGATTAATAATTCAAGCAATATTTGTAAGGAGACGCACTTCCTTGTTTGGTAATTCGATTGGCACTTGTAAGGAGACGCACTTCCTTGTTCGGGTAATTCCAGCAACATTTGTAAGGAGACGCACTTCCTTGTTTGGGTAATTCCATCAACATTTGTAAGGGTACAGACTTCCTTGTTTGGACAATTCAAGCAACATTTGTAAGGAGACGCACTTTCTTATTTTGGTAATTCAAGCACTATCATAAGGAGACGCACTTTCAAAGAAGACGCACTTTCTTGTTTTGGTAATTCAAGCAACATTGGAGACGCACTTCCTTGCTTGGAAAATTCAAGCAAAATTTGTAAGGAGATGCACTTCCTTGTTTGGTTAATTCAAGAAATATTTGTGAGGAGACGCACTTTTTTGTTTGAGTAATTCAAGCGGCATTGGTAAGGAGACGCACTTCCTTGGTTTGGTAATTCAAGCGTCATTGGTAAGGAGATGCACTTTCTTGTTTTGATAATTCAAGCAACATTTATAAGGAGACCCATTTCCTTATTTGATAATTCAAACAATATTTGTAAGGAGACACACTTCCTTGTTTGGTAATTCGATTGGTATTTGTAAGGAGACACACTTCCTTGATTGGTAATTCCAGCAACATTGGTAAGGAGATGTACCTCCTTGTTTGGTTAATTCAAGCAACATTTGTAAGGATACGCACTTCCTTGTTTGAACAATTCAAGCAATATTGTAAGGAGATGCACTTCCTTTATTTGGTTAATTCAAGAAACATTTGTGAGGAGACGCACTTCCTTGTTTGAGTAATTCAAGAGACATTTGTTCGGAGACGCACTTCCTTATTTGGTAATTCGATCGACATTTGTAAGGAGACGCACTTCCTTGATTGGTTAATTCAAGCAAAATTTGTTAGGAGACGCACTTCCTTATTTTGATAATTCAAGCGGGGTTGGTTAGGAGATGCACTTCCTTGTTTGGTTAATTCAAGTAACATTTGTAAGGAGATGCACTTCCTTGTTTAGGCAATTCGAGCAACATTTGTAAGAAGAAACACTTTCTTGTTTGGTTAATTCATGAAAACATTTGTAAGGAGATGCACTTCCTTGTTTGGTTAATTCAAGAAGCATTTGTGAGGAGACGTACTTCCTTGTTTGAGTAATTCAAGCAACATTAGTAAGGAGATGCACTTTCTTGTTTTGATAATTCAAGCAACATTGGTAAGGAGATGCACTTCCTTGATTGGGTATTTCAAATTTTGATTTTTAGGTGATGCACTTCCTTGTTTTGATAATTTAAGCAACATTGGTAAGGAGATGCACTTCCTTGATTGGATATTTCGAATTTTGATTTTTAGGTGATGCACTTCCTTACTTGAGTCTTGATTTCTAGAAAATGCACTTTCTAGTCGAGTTATTGCACTTAATCCTTAGGAGACGCACTTCCTTGCTAGTTTTCATTTGTCAGGTGACACACTTTTAACTTAAACTTGTATCTCTAGAAGACACTTTCTAGTTAGAATCCCTCACTTTAATTCTTAGGAGACGCACTTCCTAGTCTTGCTTATTCAATTGTACTCTCAAGAGATGCATTTCTTGGTCAGAGTCTTGATTCATTATTGCCACATGCAAGTAGGTATGATGTGACTTTTCCAAAAGTTTTCTGATGATAAACTGGGGCAAAAATTCAATTTCTGTTTTTGAAACTTTACTTTTCTGGAAAATAAAACCTCTTTATAATAATATTTGTTTGGGATTATTTTCTTTTTAGTTTTGATGTGATTTCAGGAGCCTGCCCGAAGCACAGGACGAATAAATGAAAAACCAAGCAACAAGGTGAAGAAATTGAAAGTTAAACAGATTGAAAAATAGCAAGTCAGGAGCCCGCCTACAGAACAGGGTGAATAAGTTGAAAGCATGGGAACAAGTTGATGAAATAGCAAGTCAGGACCCCGCCTGGAGAATAGGGTGAAGAAATGAAGAGTCAAGCAACAAAGTGAAAAAGTTGAAAGTCAAGCAACAAGGTGAAGAAGTTGAAAACAAAGCAACAACGTGAAAATTTGAAAGTTAGCAGATTGAAAAATATCAAGTCAGGAGCCCGCCTGAAGAATAGGATGAGGAAATTGAAATTTAAGCAACGAGGTGAAACAATTGAAAGCCAAACAACAAGTTGATGAAATTAAAAGTAAGGAGCCCGCCTGAAGAATAGGGTAATAAAACTCAAGTCAAAAGTCCAGAAGAAGCTGCATAGATAGGATTTTGTAATTTCATTTATGTTTTTAACTTGTAATTTTCATTTTTGATGTAATAACAGAGCCGCGGACTGGAACCTCGACGGAACCTCACTCGACTCTCCAACTCGGCATAGTCCTTCTCTTTCAAATCCTTTGAAATAACTGTGACTTGATTCTCTCATAACTTGGGTAGGTAGGATGTCTTAAGTCAAGACCCGATTGTCCTCTTTCCTTCTATTTCTTTCTTTGAATAATGGTCGGGTCAAAATTTGGTCTCGCTGTCTACTTCTTTGTCTGAAAACACTTCGTGTTTACATTCAAAGGGGGCATGATGTAGACACCTAATTTTGTCCCTCCCAAAGTCTAATTTTATTCGTTTTTAGTTCACCTTACCATGTATCCAATCTCATGTAATTATATCCCACAAAAATACAAAAATAAACAAAAAACAATACCTCTAACTAATTTATCTTATCCTAACAACCTACCCAATCAAAAGCTTCCACCTCCCTACCCACCCACATTTTTATCCTCACAATAACAAACTAAAAGAAAGAATATATGAGGGACCCACCAAAATTCCCACATCATAACAAATCCATGCCCATTATAAAAAAAAATTCTAAGAGGAAAAAGGGAGGCTTATTCTTTGATCATCATCTTCTCCACAATAACAACAATCACAAAATAATCTTCCTCACAAGAACAACAACAACAACAACAACAACAAAAAGAAAAAAAAAAGGGGGAGCCTGTGAACAGTAACCGGTGAACAGTACCGGGTGAACAGTATCGGTGAACAGTAACTGGTGAACAGTAACGGCGTGAAAAGTGATAGTGAACGGGTCATTATTTATCGAGTTGGATTGTTGGTGTTAAGGTTCGGCTCGAGATTTTCGAGTGCGAACTCTCTTTATTCGAATAACATTGAGTTTGAAAGCTTCAAATTTAAGATCCAATTCTTTCTTCTCTTTCATTTAATTCTTATGTGATTGTGATTGCGTGTGATTTGATACCATGGTTTGTTTATTGATGTGAACTATTGGTGACATTTGGGTGTGTGATGTGCTAAGCATGATTGGTGAATTTTTGTTATTCTCGATTGGTGGATTGTGTATTGAAATGGGTTAATCACGTGATTGAGAATGAATTAGGGTGGAGATTAAAAATGGAGGAAAATGAATATTGATTAATTTTGATGTATTGATAATGTTGAACATGATAGAATTGTGATACGTTGAACTTGGTAGGCAAACGTAGGTCGGGTAGGCAAATTTAGGAATAACGATTTGTTAGAGTGTTTGAATATGTGTGTGAATGGTACTTTCTACTTTATTGCACGAAAAGTTTAAATTGTACTCATTTGGCCGGGGAATGCCCCGAAGAATTTGTATTGATTTATCCGGGGAATGCCCCGAAGTAGCATGTACGCAAAGGAGGCTCGTGATCAAGGCCCGGAACGTCGGGTGGAGTTTAGTTTAGGATTAGTTTAGAATAGAATAGGTTTTATATTTCAGCACCTCTTTTATTTTGGATTGTATAATTTAGACTGAACATTATTTTGGTTTGTTTTGAATTTTGTGTGATTTGTTTGTTTGTTTGTTTTGTGTGTTTATGTGGTTTGTACATTTGTAATGTCAAATTAGCCAATACGCTCCACCAAGCGACTGTGGTTTGGCTTTGTTTATACCTTCCTCATCAACGTTTATTCCTTAAAGTGTATATCACTTTCATCAATGTAGAATTCATTGTGTGAAATTTTGGGTATTAGAGGACAGATAAAATATAAAAAAAAAAAGTATTTGTAGGTTTTTTTAAAACCTCTTTAATTATTACCATATATTTTAGGGTTCCTTTTTCATGTGTAGAAGGAAAATTTCTTTTTATCGATATTAATTCTTCATATATTTTTCACTTACCATATATTTTAAGATATTTTAATTTTTTAAGATTATAATAATATTATAAAGTTAATTAAAAAATAATTTGAGAAAAAAGGTAAAAAATGATTTTGTCTATTGTGAAATTTTTTAATTAAAAGTAAAAACTTTAAATCACCTTTTTAAAAGTCTTCATACTTTTAATATGTTATAAATGTACAAGTAAAAATGAATAGTGAGTAGTTCTTTTTTTTTTTTTTTTATAAATACATCCAATTTGTCATAAAGAAATAACGAGAAATATTTTATATGGTTTGCATTGGTAATTCAAAAAAAGGTAAGTTCCAGCCTACCAGGACTTACAAAATTAATAACAGTTCTAATGAAGTGATAAATACTAGATATTTTAATTTTTTAAGATTATAATAATATTATAAAATTAGTCAAACAATAATTTGAGGGAAAAAATAAAAATGATTTTATCTATTGTGAAAACTTTTAGTTAAGAATAAAAACTTCAAATCACTTTTTTAAAAGTTTTCACACTTTTACTATACTGTAAATGTAAGTAAAAATTGAAGGTTTGGAGCCCATTTGGAGCCTCAAATGAATTCAAAATGGATTGGTCCCCCCTTGTACTTTCAATTGTACTTGATTATTCCCTTTGTCTCTTCTTTTCTTTTGGATGACAATGAATATGCCAAGAAATATTCTTTCACAAACACCAAGTACACTCTCTTTCTTCTACCCTTTTGGATCAAATACACTCTTTGAATATTCTTCTTCAACAAGATTTGAAGATGGCGGATGAACAAGATGAATATTCAAGAGTTGATCACGGTTTGACCACTAGGCAAATGAACCCCAAATTTAAATTATCTTTTAGATCTAGATTCCCTTTGCCAAAGCAAGCACAAACAATAATAAATCAGTCACAAAAACGTCCAGCTATCACAACCCATATTCTTTCCTTTTTCTTGAATTGTACTTTACTTCTATTTGACCATTCCTTTATCCAATCATATTTTTGGCCACATCCATTTTTATATATATTTCCAACTATTAATTCAATAGTTTTTGTAAGTTGTACTTTCTATTTTTTAAGTCCACATTTTTATAAAAATTATGAGTATTTTTAAAATTTATAGTTTAATATAATTTATTTATTTGTGACTATAAATTATTTCATTAGGGATCAAATTAATATTTTAGAGTTATTGTTATTAAATATTTTTTATATTCCAATTATTTTAAAAAAAATTAATATAATACAAGATAAATACTACATTATAAGAAAATTTTAAAAATAATGAAAAAAAGTAGTATACTTGACAAATTATTTAATAATATATAATTTGTGTTCATTTTTATTTAGAATAATAACTATTAAATGTTTGAGTGTATGAATCTTTAATAATTTTTATAAACATTATTACAATAATAGTTAAATGGATCTATATCTTTTTATTTAGCTACT
>NC_061112.1:119678942-119687551 GCF_002878395.1 Capsicum annuum | reverse complement strand
AAGTAAAGAAAAGAATCTGAATGTAATACAACGTATACTACAAATTGGGTATATTTACACACAAAGCAAGAAAAAATCTTACCTGAGTCAGGGAAGAGAAAGTGGTGGAAGGTAATATGAAAGAAAAGATGCAATAAATAAATAGTGTAGTAGAATGAACGATTGAGTAAGAAGAGGTCTATTTATAGAGGATTGAATTTGAATGAGTTACGCAAAAAGGCGCGACTGTTCACCTCTATTTATTAATTACATTTTTGATTACTGTGAAAAGTTATAACTTAATTAAATTAAGTAATATTGTGATAAGTCATGATTTTTCAGCTTATTATTATTAATTAGTTCTTTTCAAGAACTATTTTTATTGAGTTGTGACAGTAGATTCTATATATATTGCATCGAATAACTTATCTGTGACAACAGATATATTATCTGTTGCTACAAATAGACAACCTGTTGCATCAGATAATCAATCTGTTGCAACATATAATCTATCTTTTTTTAATAATCAACATATCATTAATCCAAATTTGGTGACTTTTATTATATAGATTAAAAAACAGATCTGAAAACAAAAATGGCGAGAAGTTACTACTTGTCTCCTATTTAATATTAACGTCAATTATTCAAATTAAATAATCATTTTTTTATGGTTATAAATTATGTTTATCATTTATTTCCTTATTGTTTTTTTTTTGTGAAAAAAATAACTTAATTAAATCAAGCTGGTGAGTTTTTTAATATTGTGACAAGTCATGACTTTTCAGCTTATTATTTAAAAATCGACGACACCTTTTCAATAATCGCTTCTTTAATAAAACAATAATAATTTTTATTGAGTTGTGGCAACAGATTGTATATATGTTGTATCAGATAACTCATCTGTTGCAACGGATATACCATCTGTTGCAATAAATCGACCATCTATTTTAGAAAATTTTTTGATTTCTCCTAACAACGCAACAGATGGGGAATTTGATGCATCAACAACATTGTTGAATGTGTTTAGACAATAAGTCACGACTATTCATCTTTTTTTTAACAATCATCATATAACTTAATTAATTCAATGTTGTGACTTTTTTATTAAATAAATAATTCTAAAAAATAGGTTTAAAAATAAAATGGTGAAAAGTTACGATCAGTTATTAAAATTAAATAACCATTCTTTTACGGTTATAAATTGTGTTTATCATTTATTTTCTTATTATTTATTTACGAATTATTTTTCATATTAAATAATCAAAAAGTCATGACTTTTCACCCTCTCAATGACAACAATAATCCTTTTTTATTAATAACTGCCTGTTGCAACATATGATCCATCTGTCGCATTAGATTAATCATCTGTGCAACATATGGTTCATCGGTTGCCACAAACGCTCAATCCCTACCTCCAACCATCAATATGTTGAGAATAAGGAATAAACAGAATGATAATTAAATATTAAATAAGAATTAAAAATCTAAAGTCAACCAAACATAGAATTTTGAATCCATTATATACAAATATATATATAATAAAAAATTATCCTTGGGTAGACCCGATATAAAAAAAGAAAATTATAACCTAATTACTACTACTACTATTATTATTAGTATTATTAGTATTGTCAATCGGCTAATCGTCATTCGACAACAGTAGGACCCTCCTCAGCCTTGCTCTAAAGTCGCCCAACTCCCTCTGGAGTTCATAAATCTTCCTTTTAAATTCCCACAAGGACTCGAGATGAATCACCTTGTACAAATTTGGATCAGCCATATCTAGAAGTGGAGTCGAATGAACGAGTAAGGTGAGACCTATTTATAAATGATTGAATTCGAATGGGTTAGTCAAAAAGCCAGGACTGTTCGCCTTTTTTTTAAATAAAACTGATGACTTTTAAAGCTTATGTAAATTAAAAAAATGGATCTAAATACAACATTTTAACTTTATTATATTTTGGAAAGAAAATAAAATTGCTTTAAAATAAATCTAACAGATGGGTAATCTGTTGCAAAATATATCCCATCTGTCTGCTAATTTACAATATAATGACAATCTGTTGCAATAAATGGATATATCTATTTGATTTTTCCAACAGATAAGTCTTATATTGCAACAGATTGATCATCTATCGTAACATATGTCTATAATTGTTTGATAATTTAAATAGATGTGGGGATCTGTTGCAACAGGTTCATCATCTGTTTATTCAATTTAAGCCATAGATGGGCTAGAAGGAATAAGGTGCGTACAGATAGATGGATCCACTTTCATGTGTGGGAGTTAAGTATTACTGATGAAGTTATCGAGACAACACGCACAAAGTACAATATTTTTGTGAATGCAACTTTAATCCATTAGGCACTAATCGTTCAAACAAGATCCTGTATTGCACAGTTAAGTTTAATAGGTTTGAATTGATAAGGCCGAGGGCCCCATGAATATAGTGTTGATACCCTATTACGAATTACTGACGGTTGTTGCTCTTGTTTATGCGTGTCAAGTTTTGACAATGGATTAATATTTGGTGTCATTGCAGAGATCTAATTGCGATTGGACTTAACTTTAAGTGTGCATTGGACTCTGAGAAGGCCTTCAAAGCCTTGCACTGTATCAAACAAGAATGGAAAACCAATAGAAATTCCCTGGCCCAAATTTATGTAGAAGGGTTGTTCGAGAAGATGATTATACGATGAAGGAGACAAAGGAGAATGCCTGCGAGGAAAAAGGGAGTTGATGAAAGACTATATTATCTGAGAGATAGTTATAGAGGAAACATAGGGTAGCAAGGAACTTCTAGCAAATATGGTCGATAACACTAAATTAAAACATGAGAAATATGAATCGAGTGCAAATATGAAAGTGTATCTAGTAATGAAAATTCATCTGTTGTTTCTCTGAAAGAAAAATAATATAGATGGACACTTTTCTAGGGAGCTATGAATAGTTTGCGTGATCGGGATGATCACCTATATAGAAAATAGCAGAACACCAAGAAAGTAGCTTTATGGGCACTGAGGATTGAAATGATGTACAGTAAGTTGAGAAAACTTATGCCAAAAATAGCTGCAGTTAAGATAAGAAATGTAAGCCTTATTTAAGCTTGCAACTATTATTTTAGTGCAAGTTTTAACTGCAGTTGTTATTGGCGCAAGTTTTCTTGACGTACTGTATACCATTTCAACCCTCGGTGCCCACAAAGCTGCTTTCTTGGTGTTCTGCTATTTTCTATATAAGTGATCATCCCGACCACGCTACCTAGTTACAGTTCTTTGTAAATAGACTATCTGCACTATTTTTCTTTCAGATGGATTTTTCATTACTGAATACACTTTCATATTTGCACTTGATTCAGATTTCTCATATTCTAAGTTAGTTTCATTGGTCAGATTTGCTAGAAGTTTCTTTCTACCCTATGTTTCCTCTTTAATTATTCTAAGATAATATAATCTTTCATCAATCCCCCATTTCTCTCATAAGCATTCTCTTACCGCACCTTCTGACGTATAATCATCATCCCGAGCAACCCAACCATATAAATTTATGCTAGGGCAATAACTATATTGATTTCCGTTCTTAGTTGAAGCAGTGGGAGGCTTCAAAGGCCCTCTTAGAGCCCAATGCACCCTAAAAGTAGTCCAATTACTATTGAATCTCTTTATAATACCACCAAAACTTGATCCCTTCACAATGCTTGACACATAAACATGAGCAATAATCGGCATTAAATCTTAATAGGGTATCAAAATCATATTCATGATCCCTCAGCCTTATCTGTTCGGACCTATCAAACTTAACTATAAAATTGCAGATATCTTTTTTGAATGATCAATGACTAATCCATAAAAACAACATTCACAAAATCAGTGTACTCTATGTGTGTTTTCACAATAACATTATCAGTAATACATACCTTTCACATATGAAGTGGTTCCATCTGCAAGCAACATATTTCTCCAAACCTATTTTACTGTAGCCTATTGTGTTGGTTGGAAACAAGTTGATCAATTTTCAGTTTCTTATATCTACAAAGAAGAGGAAAAAATTGATGTCAAACAAGAGAAGAACAGAAAGAACATTATCCATCTATTTCAATAGATGTGGAGTCTGTTGGAATCCATCAAACCATCTTTGCTAGTGGTTTGATTTGTTCCCACAGTTGCTCCATCTATTGCAACATCAACAATAGTATAAACTACAAAAAACAACAATGAAACAACATCATTTGTTCCAACACCATCAACAACATCAATAATAAAGAAGCAACATCCTTTGTTCCAACACCATCAATAACACGACACCACAAGTTTCAACAACACTAACCCCACCAACAACATCAACAACAAAGAAATAAACAAAATACATACAAAAAAAATGATACTGCCAACAAGGCTTTTAAACTTCTCCCAACGGATGACTTTTTTTGCATATTGTAATAAATAAAGCAGTTCATTCATTCAAAACTTAAAATTTCCTTCAATTTTTTTAAATAAATATGATATGGGTAAATGGTAATTAAATAATAAAACAAATTTAAATAACTGGCAAAGAAGAGGACGAGAATTAAAGAGCAATAGTGAACCATACCTGTAATATCTAAAGCAAGGGAATCAAAATAATAATTTCAGTTGAGGAAAGATATGGATCAGATTAGATCCGAAAGGATATTTATGAGAAAGAGAAGAGAAAAAAGGAGACAACTATGATAACCCTAAAGAGGAGATAAAGAAAAAGATGAGAGATGGATAAATTTAGACTGAAAGAGAGATAATTCTAGACATGGATTTAAATATTCATTAATAACTTGAGGGGAACGAGGAACACATATGACATTAAAAAGACAAGACTATACTACTCAATGAGATTTTTGAGTTATCTAAGAAATATTTTTTTCCACCTTTAGTAGTACTATTTTACTATCTTTATTCTTCTTCTTTCGGACAAAAGATTGCTTAAAAATTAAATTTTTTTTCCAAAAACTCAGTCATTTATCAAAATAGATGCAAATGTCTATTTGATAATTAAATCAGATGTCACCTATTGCAATGGATATCAATATTTGTTTAAAAATTTCTAACAGCTCAGTCGTTTGTTGCAATAGATTTATTTGCAATACATAGGGTGAACTACAACTTCAATCGAGTCTTTGTGATTGTATGATTTTGGTATTGTATTCCTACCGATCCAAGTCAGAGTCGTCGTTCAATCACTCACAGTCAAAATATTTCGTATTAGATTATTATTAAGGTAATACCTAAATTGATTTAGATAGAACTAGGGATAATTACATTATGGTGAACTACAAATTCAATTGAGTCTTTGCGATTGCATGATGTTGGTATTGCGTTCCTATCAACCCTAATCAGAGTTGTCAATCGATCACTCTGAGTCAAAATATTTTGTATTAACTTATTATTGAGGTAATACCTAAATCGATTTAGATAGAACTAGGGATGAGTACATTAGGGAGAACTATAACTTCAATTGAGTCTTTGTGATTGCATGATATTGGTATTGCGTTCCTAACAACCTGATTCAGATTCGTCGATCGATCACTCTAAGTCAAAAAGTTTCGTATTAACTCATTATTGAGGTAATACGTAAATTGATTTTGATAGAATCAGGGATGAGTACATTAGGATGAACTACAACTTTATTCGAGTCTTTGCGATTGCATAATGTTGATATTGTGTTCCTACCGACCCGAGTCGAAGTCGTCGATTGATCACTTTGAGTCGAAACATTTTGTATTAAATTATTATTGAGGTAGTACCTAAATTAATTTAGATAGAACTAGGGATGAGTACATTATGGTGAACTACAACTTCAATTGAGTATTTGCGATTGCATGATATTGGTATTGCATTCCTATCGACCTGAGTCAGAGTCGCCAATTGGTCACTTTGAGTTGAAATATTTTGTATTAACTTATTATTAAGGTAATACCTAAATTTATTTAGATAGAACTAGGTCTGAGTACATTAGGGTGAACTATAACTTCAATTGAGTCTTTGTGATTGCATGATGTTGGTATTGCGTTCCTACCAACTCGAGTCGGAGTTGTCGATCGATCACCCTGAATTAAAATATTTTGTATTAACTTATTATTGAGGTAATACCTAAATTGATTTAGATAGAACTAGGAATGAGTACATAGGGTGAACTGCAACTTCAATTAATTCTTTGTGATTGAATGATGTTGGTATTACGTTCCTCCCGATTCAAGTCGAAGTCATCGATCGATCACTCTGAGTCAAAACATTTTGTATTAACTTATTATTGAGCTAATACCTAAATTTATTTAGATAGAACTAGGGATGAGTACAATACTATGAACTACAACTTCAATTGAGTATTTGCGATTGCATGATGTTGGTATTGCATTCCTACTGACCCAAGTTGGAGTCATCGATTGATCATTCTGATTAAAAACATTTTGTATTAATTTATTATTGAGATAATAGCTAAATTGATTTAGATAGAACTATAGATGAGTACATTAGGGTGAACTACAACTTCAATTGAGTCTTTGCGATTGCATAATGTTAGTATTGCATTCCTCCTGACCCAAGTCATCGATCGATCACTCTGAGTCAAAATGTTTCATATATTTTATAATTTTAAAAAATGATTAAGATCAATTAGAACCAAATTAACATTTTCAAAACTTGTCATTCTTTTCCAAAATACAAATCAGCCCATACAAATCATCCATTTGGGGGAAAAACATTTCATAATTTCAAATCTCAATTTTTTCGCTCTTTTCTCTCTCTCAATAATATAGACAACAACTACTCAACAAATTGCTCAACCCTTTACAACAGATCAATTTTCTTCCTATTTTCAACTACATAGGTGTTATTTTCGACTCCATTGTTGTTGTATCCATCGTTTTCTCTGTCTTCATAGATAATACAGTTCCAGAAGAGCTCTATGTTTGTTATTTTTTCTAAAAATTAGGGATTTTTAGTTAATGATGAAAAAGAAGACTTTTAGTTGCATTATCTTCAAAAATGGGTTAATAATTTTGAGTTTTGATGCTAAAAATGTAGGAAGAACTCGAGAAAACCCTAGTTTTTATCGTAGTGTTTCATTGAATATTATGGTATTTTTTGATGGTGTTTGTGTTGTTTTTGTTGGTGGTATCGGTATTGGTGGTCTTGGTGGTGGTGTTGGCAGTTTTGGCGGCCTTGGTGTAGGTATTAGTGGCATTGGTGGCATAAGTAGTGGTATTGGTGGTTGTCTTGGTGGTCCATCTATTACAATAGGTGGAACATCTGTTGAGAGATATTAAATAGGTGTTCAAATAGATTTCCCATCTGTTCCAACTGATGGGTTATCCGTTGGAGTATTTATTTGTAATGTGGCATATAGTAATTTATTGAAATTTGTCTTAGTTTTTTTTTTTTAAAATATGCAGACATCAAATGTAATGTATTTTTCATTTTCATGTTATTTGTAGTTAAAAGATGTCTTCCAAAAGAAAAGAAACTGAAAGTGGATCAACTTCTGACCACCCAACAAAAAAAGCTAGAGTACAGATGGATTCGGAGGAATTTCCTGAAAAATCTCAGTCAAGAAAAAATAAGGCTGATAAAAGTTATGAAAAGGGTGGTGGAGAAGGGTATATTGAGGCTGGTGAGGAAAATAAAAGTGAGGAGGAAGAAGAAGATAAACAAGATGATAATGCTTCACCAATGGGTCATGAAATAAGATCGAAATCCCAGCATGAAACTGTCAAAACTATTAGTAATCTGAGTCATCTGATGCAACATATTGTAAATTTGTTGTGACATATAGATCAGGTGCTACGACTACTGCAATAGATCCAGTGCTTCTTCTTGGGGTGTTGTTGGTGGCAGCCGTCCTGATGCTGATGCTTCTACCAGTCGTGATGATGAGCATGTTGATGCTCAAGAAAAAATAAATACATTTAAAATCACCCATTACACAGGTCCCTCTCGCCCATACACCGGTCCTTCCACCCTTACAGTGGTCCCTCTCACCCCTCTTCACCCTCATATTCTCATTGCAAGTGCAATATGTGCAAGGACAGATAGGATAAACTTCTAAAAAAACTAGAGGCTATCTCTGAAGCCACCGAGGAATTGAAATCCAAGAGGGGTGTCATACCATCCAAGAAGGTGAGGGATCCATATACTCCTATAGTGGTGGTTAGGAGGAATAAAAGAAAAATTAGCCAAATACTCTCCAGTCTGAAAACAAAAAAGATTACAACTCCTCCCTTTCTAAAAGTTGTTGAATTTTTAGGGCTACTGAAAAAGGTGGACATATATGCAAAACTTGGCGACGAAGAGAGGAAGGAGCCGCGAAATGCCAAGCATCCCAAGAAGAAGGAACCTATAGAAGAATACACCATGCATACGTTTGGCTACGAAGACTTCATGAGTATGATAACTATGCGTCAATGGTATGTAGATAGGGTAAGTTTACTTTTTCCTAACCTAGCCTTCTAATCTAATCCATGATGAAGAAGCTACACAATAGATGTGTCATCTGTTGCAACATCTGGGTATTTTGATGTAACTGGTGGTTGTTCTATTGCAACAGATTAAACATCTATTGCATAAGTTGCTTTAGCTAGGTAATCTATGAATTGATTCAG